>NC_065527.1:6830764-7066454 GCF_006386435.1 Epinephelus moara
CAAATATTGCTGTAAATGTGGTAAAAGGTGACGTTAAAAAATTCACAATACTTTTTTAAACATTGTTTGAAGCTAAATGTGGCAAAATGTTGATGTTACTTTCAGCGTGAGCCACTTTACAAACGGCACCCCATACTTGTACATTCAAAAGAACCACACAGCTTTGCCCTACAACTCTTACATCACCGTCGATTTAACCACGATCACACCTGATAATGATTACACAGGTAATATGGCTTCCTCTGTGAAGGAACATGATCGTGTGACACTGACAGTGAAATAGGCCTCGCTTGTTTTTTGTAAGGAAAATGACCTATCCTATGGTTTATAGAGCATAATGATGACTTTGTAGACATTTCATTCGTTTTATGGTTTTTTTTAATGGTCAACAAAAACAACTGAAACCTCTTAAATATGCCAAGTGTGCTAATAATTTTGGCCACCACTGTACATGTAGGCTTCCTAACCTTAACACTTCTAGCTAACGTTACCTTTGCCAACAACAAACCGAGTTATAATCGGTCAATGACGACACATAACTTACCATAAGCCAACTAACTATTATAAAATATAATAAAAAAATATAATATAATTCGACAACAAGAGTTGTATGTCACTAAAACGTGAAAACGATTTCTTCTTACCGTCAACAGCGCCACCAAAATCCCGCTTGTGGACAGAAATATATCACAGCCGCGGCGATAAGAACTACAATAGGAAATGTTAAAAAGCTTACGTCACTTCCTTTTCCTCACAGGAGTTTCCGTAGTGTAGTGGTTATCACGTTCGCCTCACACGCGAAAGGTCCCCGGTTCGAAACCGGGCGGAAACATTGTTTTCTAATTTTTTTCACATACATATATCCTGCTATAAGATGTTTATTAGTGTTGTGACATGAAGCAGTGACGTCTGTATTACTGTGCTGCACTGCATTCTTCTAACGGTGCTTTTGTGGGCACAGGAATATCACTGTGTTGATTTAAAACATCCTTGCCACAAACGTGCCACTAAATAAACATGTCAAACATTGATCATTTAAAAACATTTTGAATTAATTTATCTAAAAATATAGATTAGACATCTGATATTGATATCTAGCGCTGTGTACATATGTAGACTACACACACACACACACACACAGCCCAGAATTCACAGCTTTGTTTCCACCGGGATATTTTGGATGGAGGATCTCTCTGATTAATGACCTGTCTTGTAGCAGATGTTTAATTAGCGTCGGAAAGTCCTTACCCGATGTTTTCCTGTCAGAAACATATGGCACCGTACAAAAAAAGGCTTGTGTCATACTCGTTTCCTCATGTGAACACGGTTGCCAGACTACATTATAACATTGTCAGCATGTTTAGAGCGGGAGAATGATCCCAACAGGAAGCACCACATATATCCTATTTTAGAGGCAATCAGAAAATGCGCTGCTCGTTTTTTATATATTCTACTGGCTTTAAAGAAGACATAATCATACATTATTAATCTCTCACTATTCTATTAATGTCAGCATACAAGTGTTTAGACAAAACAATTTGCATCAGCTCAGAAACTGCACAGACCGTTATTTTGATCTTGACCAAAATCAAAATGGTGGGCCGACCTACCGACCAACATTGCCATCTCTCAGCCCACTTGCCAGGGCAAAAAAAAAGATTATGTCCCAGCAGTTGTGTCAACAGTAGACGCAGCAGTCTGTAGTTATAGTGGAGACAAAGACATTTAACATCAGTAGCACCTGTAGTAGTAGTCGTGGTACTTTATTATCCTGGGTCTCAGGGAGGCATTTCAGTTTCCTGCAAGAACCTAAATTCTGTTAAGAGGCTTTTCCAAGGAAAAATGCTGAGAGAAACACTTTCCTGGCATTTCAAATCCCAAACTGTAGATTAGCAATGATTAGCCTGCCATTTGTAAGAGAGCCGCCAGCAGCCTGGTGCTAACATGTCATTTTCATGGGCAGAGGCTTTATGTGGGCAGAACCATTAAAGCGTGGCATTAGAGTGTCCTGAGGGATCAGCTTTGCTCCACTGATTTCTCATTCACATGAGAGCTGAGGGCAGGCGACACAGACACTGGTTGGTTCGCTACGTCTGATGTGCTCCACTCTCAACTGCCTGGCATGGAGGCACTTACCGGGCTTCACTGACAAATTACACAGGAGCATGTCGCCCCCCGCCATCTACCTAAAGTCACGGCTGCACACTGAGAGCTGCTCCAGAGGCTCAGAAATAAAGTGACAAACATTCTGATTGGAGCTGATTGAAATGTCTACGTGTTAGCGGGGTGTTATAACCGAGCATGCTTTGGGCGGGTTATTTTAACTCTTGAACCTTTCCTTCTTTTTTAGTTTAGTTCATTGAAATACTTGCATTAAATGTCTGAAAGTCCAGATCTCAGTCCTCAGTCCAATCAACTGATGGAGCAGCTGACTGATGAAGGGAGGCAGCTAATAGATCACATGATTCCTTTCCATGCAACCAATTGGTGAATCTCATTCAGGGCGCCCTATGTAAACTGCTCTGGCCTGCCTACTGTTGCTGCTTCCTCTGCAAGCTGCTTTGCAACCTGCCTCCACCCCAGCTCCTCCTTTTCATGCTGTGTCTGACATATCAGTGTCATTTCTGTTTGTCATTGATGCTGCTCTGTTCTGTTCCCTGCCTTAGGCTTTCCATGTAGGCGCATGGAAGGGCAGGGAGGTGTGCTCACTCTGCCTCAGGCTTTCCCACACTACCTCACCTCACAGTGTCACATGTTGTTCATGTGTTCCTGTTTACCAGCATAGAATTGACAACACTGTTTCTTCTTGTACTTCATAGCATCTGGAAAATCAATACGAAAATATATTCTGGAATGTGATGCAACTCAATTGCAACAAAAGTACTTGGGTAGTGTTTTGGGTTAACAAAGTACGTAACGTGACCTAAGTATGCCACGTGGGTCGTGCTGGTATGTCACGTACCTGCATAAGGTACGTAACGCTATATTATAAAAATGTTGATTTTTGCTTTTACGTATATCAGCTAGCATTACCTTTAAACAACTTTTGGTTTCATACGTGGCACAAACAGCAGTCTCCTGGGGTGAAAGTCTTGCCCAACCTATGCAGAGTTTGTTGCGCTTTCGTCTGTCAAATGTTGCTGCAGAAGGGCTTACATTGGCGGCAGTTGAAACCCTGATGCGTCTCATAAAGATGCCAAAGGATGCCTTCAATGTCGGAGTCGCATGCCAACACTTTGTTGTGGCAATGTTAATGCGTTCCCAGACCTCAGCTTCTGTGAGTGCAATGTAAAGCCCCATTTCCACCAAACACTTTCAGTATGGTACCTCTGGGACCAACAGTAACCCTTCAGACATGGTACCTAGACCCTAGTGCTGCAAACAGTACCCTTAAATGTGGGCGGGGTTGTTGTCACTCACTGCTCCGTCCAGCACTCGCTGTATTTCCTCATCAGCGGTGACACAGATGGAAGTCTGCACCCGGTTTATCGTCCACAGAACGAGGCTGCACGCCGACATTTTCAAAACAAAATAAAACAGGCTGCAGTGAGAGTCTCTCTCCATGGGATATTTAAAAATAGCAGGTTTGTGCATTTAGTCTTTCTCAGGCAAGCTCAGGGGTTTAGTGTTGCTGGAGCACACAGGAGCGACGCTTTTTTTTCTCCGAGTGAGGATTAGAATATATGCAGTTCACATAACCTGGCTGAAATTAATATATATAAATGCCTAAAGATCAACTCATTACTAAAAGTGTATGTCATATAAAAACTAAAGTGATGGGTTCCATTGGTACCATCCACAACTTTTCACAGTGGAAACAGGAAAACAGTGTACCAAACTGAACTGAATCGTACTGCTCGGTGGAAACGGGGCTTTAGTTGTAGCAACTACACTGTGTTCCCAGACCTCAGCTTCTGTGAGAGCAACATTAGAGAACTTAAAAGCAATGATTGCTAAAACTATAAAACAAGACCCAAGTTGTAATACAGCAGAATTATACTTTAAAGTAAAGTTTGATTTACTCTGCTGCTGAATTCTTCTGCCTTGTACAAATGACTGTTCAATAACGTACTTGAGAGTCTGTGTCACTTTTTAAATCCTGAATGGTTTTTAATTGCACCATGTGGACTGAAATGTGACAATGTGACAAAGGAGCTGTGATTCAGAACCTCAGCACACCAATCATTTAGACCAGCTGGAGTAGCTTTCAGCAGCTTCTACTTCTGCCTCATCTTTTGTATTCTGCACACACTAATTACTTTGCCATTTACAAACAAATGTCACTTCGAAACTAGATTCTGTCTGTCATTGACTGGAATACCACATTCCTGCAACCGTGCAGACTTCTTTGAACGCTTCTAACCCATTCTTGGATGTTCATTTTCTTGGGCGGTGACAACACTGATTCACCAACAGTAAACACAAGTTTTAATTTGTCTCCAAAGAAATACAGGAAAGAACAGCTTTTGATCATAAGAAAATAAGAAAAGGACCCTACAGAGCAGAGTTACTGTACATAGACGCACTTTCTTCATATCGCAAACAGACACCGAACAGAGCCGTTATCAGGAAATGATCTGTCCATCATTGTGTTCTTGTTGCTTCAACATATCAGTGACATTATTAACCTGTACAAAAAATGTTAGTGATTAAAAACAGTAAGGATCGAACGAACATTTAGAGAAAATCTCATCAGAAAAACAGGAAGGTGGATGAACATAAAGGGATTGTCTTTAACAGTGGGGTGTCTGGTCATGCTCAGGGCATCTACCAGGGAAACAAAGCCACGTTCACATCAGCCACTTGTCCTTCTCCTTGTTAAAGTTCTCAGCCCACTGGCGCGTAAGCTCCAAGTAGTGCTCTGGCTTGTTGGGTTGGTAGTCAAGGTACAAACGGGTCACTGTTTTCTTAGGTACAGCCCTCTCTATCTGCGTGCCTTCATGCCATTGGTTAAAAGAAGTAATGGTGACGATTTCTGGTCTGACAGACAAAGCCGCCTGCAAAGATGTGTCGTAGTAACGTCCGTTAACCCTGTTCCTGGTGTTATGGTTGTTCCATGGCCGCACAGCTGTGTCCACATACCCCGGCCCAACACTGGGAATAAACAGCAGGTTGCTTGTGTCACAGAAGGCCTTGATGGCTTTCCAGTTCTGGTGGGAGGAGCCAAAGGAGAAGCCGTTGGAGGCAAAGTAGGTGTATATGCCATCAAAGCCACTAGCTAGGATGTCATGTTTGTGGCGCTCTTCCACAATGAGGGCGACGAAGACGCCGTCGTAAGGCGTGCCTCTGATGCTGTGGGAACCTTTAGTTGTCAGAAGCTCCGCCCAGGACTCTGGTGGTATCAGGTAGGAGTCATAGACATAAAACAGAGGCAGGACTTGCCCTGTGCTGGACCTGAATCTGTAGAAGGCGCCATGCTTTCCATACCTGAGAGAAACAAGAGATCAAGCTGTGACAATATGCATGGAAAAGCATTTTTACTAAGCATATCTACTATGTATAGGTAGAGTTTTTGTGATTACAATGGTTGCAGTGGGCATCACTGTCCACATTTTGGTAAACGCCACTGGGGGGAAATGTTCAAATTCTGTACATAGTGGCTTCAGTTTGCCTCTGTTCACTGTTTCACCACCACTAGGGGGGGCCAGAGTCAGAAAGTTAGCCATGTTCAAATCCCACACACAAGGGCTTTAATGCTACTTGGGGAGAGAACTACAAGTAAGTTAGTAGTCGGGAAACTGAAGATTTTCTTCCTTTATAGTATATGAGTTGTCATCTGAAGGTGGAAGGGATGGTGGATGGCATGTCACCAAGGCGAGATACCTGCCAAGCTGCAGACAATGGTTCAAGACCAACAAACAACTAAACCAGTTGTTCTTTAGCAAGCTATCGCTGCATTGCTAGCACCTTTTCAGCTAACAAATGTGAGTGTTTTTTAGCAACCTGTTGCTGTGTGTACAATGGGGATAGTGCCCCAAATTGCAGTTTACAGAGACATCACTGTAGCCCCTTTTACACTGCCAGATTTTCTGCGAATGTTGGGCCGTTTTGCCGGCAAGCTCCGAGCGTTTAGACACACAGAGCCGTTGATCCGAGGTGCCCAATTTTCCGCCTCGTAGGGTAGACATATTGGCGGAACCCTTTTAGTTTAAACAGACAGAGGCGGCCTTCTGCAACGGGAGGGGCTGTTGAAGACTTGTGGGAGGGGCTGTTGATGACGCCGCACGTGCGAGCCACTGGCGGTGGATAAACAGGTAACAGCTGATAGCAGGAATTAGTGAGCAGCTAGTAGCAAGAGGGAAACACAAACCTGACAGACACTGTAAAGATGAGCAACTGGGGAGACAAGGAATTGCGCGACGTCGTTGCCCTCGCAAACGAAGAGGCCATTAACCGTCAAATGACGGGAACAGTGAAGAACGGGCCGACTTACGAGAGAATCGCCGAAGGACTGACCAGCCGCGGCTTCCCTCCCACCTCACTGTTTACATCACACGCTGAGCTACACGTTTTGTTACTTGCTCACGCCCCCCATTGCCCCGAAAAAGGCGCATTCTGTATAAACCAAAGTAGGTAGGCGGCATTTTGCTGCACTCCCCGATTTTGTTTTTATACTGCCAATGCTGAAAAAAGACTGATTGGGCTTTCCTGCAAATTTGCACAATTCCTATTTAAAAAGGGCTAGTGTTTCCAGTGGGGATTGTGGCACTAACAAAAAAGGGCTAGTGTTTCCAGTGGGGATTGTGGCACTAACACAGCTTCGTCCGTAGACACAGAGCAACATAAGCATGCATTTGAAGTTGTGTTTCTGGTGACGTGACAAACGGTTTCTCTCTCTTTAGGGCTTTGGTTTGATTTTGTAACTACTGCTACTGTAGCTCACCTAGCACCACTGAGCTAACTAAGGCTACAGCTCAGCCGAGAGGGACATCATTACTTTTTTGTGCGTAGTGATATGGTTTGCAGGTGTAGTTTGGTAGAAAGAAACCTACATGAAACTGCTCACAACAAGGTCTGTGGATTATCTTGAGTAACCAGGTCATGATTTCTGGATAGAGACTTTGCTGTTGAGTTTTTCAAATGTATTTTTTGGCGCTTCGAGCACCACAAGCTGAGTGCCATCTAGTTCCATTATATTGGAGAGAAGACAGACATCTCTACAGCTGATTTCTCCAACACTCTGCAACTAACACCAAAACTATCTGGATTGATTTTTGATTTTGGGGTGAGCTACCCCTTTAAGCTAATGAGCTACATGTGAAAGGCTAGACATAAAGTCAAACTGTCATGTGCCTCAGTGTGACCCACTGTCAGTGGGTTAGCCAGGCTAAAGGCCAAGGCAACCGATCCTGTTAGCAGTGGTTTTGTTTCATTGCAAATACACCTCATGTTTCAAATGTAATGATGCTACATGTAGCGCCTTTAATACAGCTTAGATTTCACAGGTTGTGTCAGACATTCAGAAAATATTTATGCATCTCTTTTTCTGTCTTTCCATTTTTGTTTCATTTTATACAGATGGTCGGCTCAGTGGGTTTCTGAAAATGTTGGCAGCAACAAAAAGTCCAGAAATCGGATTTGACTCGAGGCTCTTGAGGCTGAGCTTTGATTTTACTCCAGTCTGGTATCATTATAAACACGGCATCGCTGAGATGCCTTATTCTTGCTCCTCGCCACAGTGTGAGATCATGAGCTTCTTCTTTTATTAGACTGCTATTGAATATTGTATTAGACGAAACACTATCTGATTAGCCTCACAGCCTCTCCCCACGTCTCTCTATTAAAGCGAGCATATTTTACACATTGCTTCATTTATGGGAAAGGCTGAATATCATGAAATGTTATGAGACAGACAAAGAGTCAGGTTGTCTCTGGCACACATTCAGACTGGTCAAAGTCAGGAGAAAATCTACCTGCCGATCTGCTGCAGCAAGATCACAGGGGAGACATCTATATTTAAAAACCTGTTCCTCATCGTCTCTTATCAGGCTTCAGATACGAAAAGCAGAGCTCCACCCTTTCGAAGAGAAACAAATCTCGCACAGAAATAAAAACAACTCACTTGTCAATGATGTATTTGATGTTGTCATGCATGCTCTGGTCCGTCCGTCCCTTGTATGGCTGTATGTGAAAGGCCACCTGTGTAAAACACATTTGAACACAGACGTTAACAAAAACATCATCAAAACATAATTACACAAAACCCTGAAAAATAAGGGGTTATGCAGTGAATTTCAAACTGCGCATCCTGTGGTTCATTATTCCAGCCTATTATCCGTTTTGATGGAAAAACAACATTTAATTGGTCTGACCTCGCTTATTATTCGGTCATGCTGCCTGTGAATCACAGCCGTGATTGACATGTCACTCTGTGCCGACTCTGGAGTGTTTTAATGAGGAGCTGCTCTAATTAAAGTTGGGCTGGGTACTGTTTAAGAAATTACGATACCAGTACCAATACCAGTACCAGTACCAATACCCTTAAAGTGATACTGGTTCCAATTGACAAGCTGTTGGAATAACCATGGAGCCCACACTGTAACTAACTGCACATATTATCATATTTTTGGAAAAATGAACGTTCACGAACGAGCCGAGTCTTTGAACCGGCTCTTTGAAGTGAATGAGTGAGTGGCTGCACTGTCTTTCTCCCTCACAAACTAGTCTCTCTCAACTTGTTCCGGATCAAATAATCTGAAATTAATGGATACAGAGTATATTAAAGCAAAAAACAAAGAAATTAGGAACTGGCTCGTTCACTCTAAAGAGCCGGTTCACTCATTCACTTCAAAGAGCTGGTTCAAAGACTCGGCTCGTTCGCAAACGTCACATCACTAATTACAAAGCAAAAGCAGCATGTGTATACATTCAGTAGGCTATATCTTCAGTAGCTAGCTAGCTAACCCTACACTTTTCAGGGTTTGATATTGGTTTTGGAACAGGGAAGAAACGTATATCTTTTTCCAACCTCTCCAGGTAACGAGTATCATTAATACACGACGTGCCCCAGGCACAACATTTAGCTCCAAATCCACAAAACCAGCCTGAAAATGAAGGAAATCTGAAACGACTGCATTAGAGTCAATGGAGCACAGCTGTGTTGATGTCGGACCCTGGTCTGAGCCAGCCTGATGCTACGTTATGATTGGCCAGTCTGTGGCCAGGACTTAGTCAAGGGTCAGTTCAGTACTTCATTCAATGCCTTTTTTCCTACTTCATTCAATACCCATAATAATTTCAATGACCAGTTATGTTTAAAATCACCAGGCCAATCACAATACATTATCAGTTAGAGATGAACGTATGCTGCCACTGTTAGCTGGCTAATGTTGCCTGGCATGTGGTGACACTAAATAGATCTGTTTTTGAAACAAAAGAGTCATGTGGGAGACAATCCGGTGCCAGTAAAAGCTCCAAAGTGTGTGGTGAAGAAATGTGACCCTGAATACATTACATTTGAATTCATAAAGCAGGCAGTGATGCTGAGCCAAGAGCACAGTGTGTTGAATGTGGTGAAATCCTGTCAAATGAGGCGCTAAAACCATCGAAGCTCCAGAGACACTTAAACACAAAGCAGCCAGGACGTGTTCAGAGGCCAAAATAATATTTCCTAAGGAATGGACAGACTTAAGTCATCACATTCACAGCTGACAGTGACATAACACACTCAGAGTCCTCTTCATTTGTTCTCCTTTTTGTAATCATTTATTTGGGATGTCTTTTGGCCTCAGAGCAAGTTAACTTCTGAGGATCAAATCTGTCAAGAGCCTGCCAACTGACCTATCAGATCACTGGAATCATTCATGCTGTAGTACTGACTTTATAATAAAGTGACCAGTAATAAAGACCATCCAACCATCAACCGCTTATCCGGCAGGCTGAGCAAAGTATTCCAGACGTCCCTCTCCCCAGCAACGCTTTCCAGCTCCTCCTGGTGGACCCTGAGGTGTTTCCAGGCCAGATGAGATATGTAATCCCTCCAGCATGTTCTGGGTCTGCCCCGGAGCCTCCTACCAGTGGGACGTGCCCAGAACACCTCTAACTGGAGGCGCCAAGGAAGATCCTGATCAGATGCTCAAACCACCTCAACTGACCCCTTTCGACACAAAGGAGCAGCGGCTTTACTCCGAGCTCCCTCCGGATGTCCGAGCTCCTCCCCCTATCTCTAAGGCTGAGCCCAGCCACCCTACGGAGGAAACTAATTTTGGCCACTTGTATCCACGATCTCATTCTTTCGGTCACTACCCAGAGCTCATGACCATAGGTGAGGGTTGGGACGTATGGACCAGTAAATTGAAATCTTCGCCTTCTGGCTCAGCTCGGTCCAGGATCACTGCAGACGCTGCACCAAACTGCCGATCCATCTCATGCGCCGTTCTACCCTCACTCGTGAATAAGACCCAGAGATACTTGAACTTCCTCGCTTGGGGCAGTACCTCACTCCCAACCATTTTTCAAGCTGTTCCAGGTTTTCCATGGGTCCACTTTGGTTGATTGCTTGACACGGTAAATACACAATGATTACAGCAGCGTTTTCACAGAGCAAAGATTCCTTCATTCCTGACTCTGCAGCTCAGAATAGCAACTTTAAGATGACAACAGGAAATAAGAGCTTAAACCATCTGTTGTCTTTTGTCGGAAACATGATCAATACGCTATGGATAACCCTCCACATGATGTCATATACATTTCACCTTGTTCGATATCACTGTTCCCTACCCACTAAAGGCTAACAATTCATGTTACTATAAAAGGTTTGCACAGTGGATGCTACAGTATGTGACCTCATCATTTAAGGTACAAAGTGCTGAGTGAAGGTCATGTCACCATCAAGTCAAGTCTCAATTGAAACAGACACAGAATGAGAGAAGTTTTTACATTCCATGTGCTGTCTTGTAACAGGGTGTCACTGAGTATAAAAAAGTACGAGAGCACATTTAAAATTCAGATTCAGATTCAGATTCAGATTCAGAATACTTTATTAATCCCGGGGGGGAAATTGTTTAAATCCCGGGGGGGAAAAAGCAGTGTGCTGGTGCTTTTGTGCTGATAATTGTTGGCCAGCACCTACAAAGAAGTTATGTATGTGTGTGTGTGTGTGTGTGCCTCTTGATGATTGACAGAGGAAATGTCTGAAAAGCTTTAATAGCCTCTCTGCAGTGACTTCTATTCTATTTATATACAGAGGGTACCTGCAGTGAAAAAGAAAACCTCTCTATGCTTTTATGAAACATTTTTCTTGCTGCTCAGTGGTGTGTGAGCACTGCAGGACTGACTCATTTGACCTTTTATTGGGAACTGTTCCCCTTTAGATGAGTATTACTGAAGGATTAAGGCTGTGTTTCAGCCCTGAGGTCTAATGTCAGCATGACGGTAAACACTGAAAACACTGCAGAGCTCATTAAACATTTCTCTACAGCACAACTCGTGGTCAAAAACGCTGAACCCAGTTGGCAGAAGAGAATGTTGGCATTGTATAATCCTACAAACCATGGATACGTTGCAGTTGTATGTTTTATACGGGTCATATCAACATTTCTAAAGTGACAAAGAACATGGTGGAGGGGACGGTAGATGGTCTGACACCAAGGTGAGATGTCTGACAAGCTGCAGACCACTGTTCCAGACCAACAAATGACAAAACCGGTTGTGTTTTAGTGAGTCGTTGCTGTGGGGTTTCCAGCGGGGATAGCAGCTTTTTAGCCAAATGTGGTTCACAGGATAGTGCCACAAAAAAAAAAAGCTTTTTCCTAAGGCATCACTGTGTTTCCAGCCAAATGTGGGTGTTTTTTAGGGGCCCGTCACTGTGTTTCCACCTGGGATAGTGACACAAAAAGCGGTTGTTTTATACCAAGAAATTGCTGTGTTTCCTGTCAGGAGAGTGTTGTTTTATTTCAAGACATTGCTGCTTTTCCTGCCAGGACAGTAGCAAAACAAGCGGTTGTCTTTTACAGAGACATCACTGTGTTTCCAGCAGCTTTTAAGTCAAAACATGGGTGTTTTTTAGTGGCCCATCACTATTTTTCAACTAGGGACAGTGCCACAAAAAGCACTTGTTTTATACCCAGAGATCTCTGCATTTTCTGTGAGGATAGTGCCACCAAAACTGGTTGTTTTTTACTATGTTTCAAGCTGGGATAGTGCTACAAAAAACAGTTGCTTTCTACCAAGACATTGCTGCATTTCCTTCTAGAATGGAAACACAAAAAGTGGTTATTTTTTACTGAGACATTGCTGTATTTCCAGCAACTTCTTAGCCACATGTAGATGTTTTTTAGCGATCCCTCACTGTGTTCCCAGCCAGGATAGTGCCACAAAAAGCGGTTGGTTTTTTTTTAACCAAAATGTCACTATGTTTCCATTGGGGATAGTGTTACTAGAAGCAGTTGCTTTTTACTAAGACATTTTTTTTAATCAAATGTGGGTGTTTTCTAGCACTGTGTTTCCGTTGGGTATAGTGCCATGAAAAGTGGTTGTATCATACCAAGACACTGCTGTTTTTTCAGCGGCTTTTTAGCTGAGCATGGGTGTTTTTTAGCAACCTGTTGCTGTGTTTCCACCGGGGATAATGCAATTAAATGTGGTTGTTTTATACTGAGAAATTGTTGT
Organism: Epinephelus moara; assembly: GCF_006386435.1. Classification (NCBI taxonomy): domain Eukaryota; kingdom Metazoa; phylum Chordata; class Actinopteri; order Perciformes; family Serranidae; genus Epinephelus; species Epinephelus moara. The sequence goes on from NC_065527.1 coordinate 6,843,374, forward strand.
GTTTCCAGCAGCTTCTTGGCCAAACATGGGTGATTTTTGGCGACCTGCTGCTGTGTTTCCAGCCGTGATAGAGCCAGCAAAAGGGGAACTGCCCATTGGTCTGACATCCCATTGTTTTCCGAAATCATCATGATGCCCTGTGGTTAAGGTCTGGTTAGGTTTAGTCACAAAAACCACTTGGTTAGGGTTAGGAAAAGATCATGGTGTGGGTTAAAATGAAAAAGAAAGTGACAAACACATAAGCTGTGAGCCTGCTTCGCTTCAAGCCTTTCCCAGCTGACCCAGAGCCGGTCGCGGCGCACCATCAAGGTAGAAATACGCCCGCCAGGAGCCGTTCAGCACCACGGACCGTCGGACAAATGGGATGTCGGACCAATGACATGGACCCATCAAAAGTGGGTATTTTAAGCCAACACATGATTTCTTCTTAACCATAACCAAGTGGTTTTTAACCACACATTTACCACAGTGCTGATGAAACAAATGTAATGTATCCATGATTTGCAGGAATGTACAATACCAGCATTTATTCGTGAGATTGGGTTAAAACTGTATTCATACAGATCGACTGCATGTGCTCAGATATAACTACACTCGTGTTTTCCTGACAAATGGTACAAAAATAATTCCCCGCTGGAGAGGCATGCTGGTCTGACAGCCATCAGTCATCAAAGACAAAGGCAGGCAGGCTAACTGTGTCCTTTTCCTCTGGTATAAAGATAGGAGGAGACAGAATGGCAGACAGAAGCTAACTTTAGCCTGCAGGATGCTGAGGATTTCTTGAAAATGGAGCTGAGAGGGAGGAAGAGGAGGAGAGAACAAGAGAAGCAGATGCTCACCATCCCCACAGGCTTGTCCCGTATTGTCGTCTCATCTGTCAGCACACTCAGGTGAAACAGGATGGTATCTATTCCACTGACCCAAGCGTCTCAGAAACCCTTTTTAGCTTCCTCTCAGTGATGCTTCAAACTTAAAAGCATATGTGCACAGACGTTTTTAGATTTGTATGTGATCCAGAGGGATTTTAGTGCATATGCAGCAGAGATTTTTTTTAGAAGGACTAAATTAAAAAATCCCCCATACTGGAGGTATGAGTATGATTTGACAGAGAACACTGTATCATTTTTTTTGGCAGGAGCTGAGAGCTGTGTGATTGATGCCCTCTGTCATTCAGGAAAAACTATGGCAGTCTTGTTTGCTTCAGTCACAAAGGGGGGAAAAAAGGATCTACTGCAGCTCAGCGGCAAACAGTAAAGCATTGACAGAGCTGTCGAGCCACAAACACTGAGCGCTCAACGCCCACTCCATCTTTCAAAAGAGGCTGCAAGGTCTTCCTAAACAGTTTCCATGGTAACGCGGTGGTGTTTGGCGCCCGGGCTCGGGCTTGTCAGCTGTCTCGACTGGTTGGAAATCATGAAAGGCCAGCGAGGTAAGACGCTCCTCAATCTGTTCCTGTTTGGCTGAATAAACCGCGGACGGATGAAAAGTGCTTTGTTTGCTCAGATCCCCTCATGCTGTGTGGCGCCGACAGACTCTCGTATTTACATCCCGAGCCTCAGGTGTGTAGACGTCGCCGCAACCAACACGCCTCCCGAACAGTTCTCAACAATGTTTGGCTTTTCTTCAGATGATGACAAACACTAACCTGGAGCGATGTTACATCATCACGTTGGTGTTTGCTACATTAAATCAGCTAATTATGTAAACTGAGATGATAGATTCAAAAGTGCAGAATGCAAAACACCATCATGAAGGGAAAACGAGTCTGTGCGAGGCAACAGAAAGTGTTCCCAGAGTGATCTGAAATGATATACGATGTGTCCTGAACTGCCCATAACACATCCATACCTCCATCTAATCTGTGATGTTGATGTTGGTTCAATAAATTCATACTCTTTGTAATGACAGGAACGTTTTCTCATTATAACTATAAGTTGTCATAACGTGTGTTTATAATCACAGCGAGATGCTTTAAAGAGTTACCATACGCTGCCCTTCAGCCTCCTACACACTTTCAAAACATCACTGTGGGGGTGTGGAGGGAGCGGCGCAAAATGGTTGCTGTGTGAGGTGTATGGAGTCAGGAACTAATAATTACAGTTTGATATGAAAATGTGGCATTTGCACTGACTGCCTCTACATGCTTGGTATCAATTTATGTTTTCAAACTAGGAGAGGATATAACTCCAGTTTCAATTGACAGAATTCCTCACCTATATCATGTTTAATCTCTTTAAAGCTGCGTTCAAGATTTTGTTTTAGGCCACACATTTGAAAAATTGGTTTACACATCCAGCAGAGTCAGAGCAACATTAGTAATCATGTCATCGAATCATGTTTCTGGTCACCTGATGAAAGTACGCAGTGACCGAGGCCACTGGCACCACCCGTGTCATTTTAGCTATTTGGAAAGGGGCTAAATATTGCTTCAGAGCTGGGTTAAATTTTGGTGAGGGAACAACTGGCATGGCCATTTTCAAAGAGGTCCTTAAAACTCTCACCTCAAAGTATCTGAATAAAAATGGTCTCTATGAGTACCCATGAGTCTCCCCTATACTTTTTTAAATATTAATTTTATTGATGATAATGTATGTCAACATGAACATACAAACCCCAACAAAAATCTCGACCCAAAACAAACACACACACGGAAGAGGGATCTTGACGTCTAAATTCAACATAGTCAGGAGTTAATTACACAGAAGCACACAGCAATACATATCATCCATGTATGATTATCAGACACATTACGGAAGAGAGTACGCAGGAACAAGACAACCATAAAGGATAAAGGGAAAACATCCAGTTAATATGTACAGTATATCCAGATGCGGTCGAGTCTTCCCCTAAATTTGCGAAGGCTTGTTCCCAGGAAATGTTTTGCTTCTTACAATAAATGTACATGGACAACCAGTTGATTTAAAGAACAAAAAAACGCCTAATACTTGACACCCAAAGATTTTCAGTGGCCCCATCAGGCCACCCCTATGTAAAATTTCTTGGGGCGCCACTGGATGTAGGTCTGATTTAAACTCTTTTAGCTCTGTTTTGGTCTCCACTCTTGAGAAAAAATATCTGCTCAGCTGCTAAATGCTCCGTTACGTTCAACAGCTAGTTGCTAACATCATCTTTTTGCCTTCGGTGTTGGGCAGGTAGTGTACAGTGAGTGTATCAGGTACGATGTGATTTTACCAAGTGGATCAACATCCCACATTGCGTTCCTGGACCAACATTACAATCAACCAATCACAGCTCTCTGACATCATCAGTGTGCTTCACCTGCGTTTTTTTCAAAATTCCTTTGAGCGTCTTCTGAGCTAGTTTTCCAAATGAAGTTAGTACAATTAAACAAAATCCTTATACGCCACTGTGGGACTAGCGAGTTAGCTTGTTGGCTATGCTAACGAGTGAACTTGCCAATAGGCTAAAATTTTAGCAAGTTAGCTTGCGAAGTAGGTAGGCTATGCTAACGTGTAAGCTTGCCAATAGGTTAGATTATTGTTAACTAACACAGATTAAGGATAAAATTTTCACTTGCAAATACCTGCTATTGACACATTTTCACAGCCTACCAACATAGCAAGCTAACTTGCTAACCCTGCAGCAGCTCATAAGGATTTTGTTCAGTGTTAACGTGGATTTTGTTCAATTGTAATACCTTCAGTTTGGGAAACTAGCTCAGAAGAAGCACAAAGGAATTTTAAAGAAGCACAGGAGCATGTCCCACTTGGCAAAATCACGTCATGCAGTGTATCAGAGTGCTTTTTCGGTGCAAACAGCTGCATGTTGCAGCTTAAACTGAACGAAGCTGAACCAATACAGTAATTTGTGGACCTGAAAATAAATCAATGAGCCGACAGACACTTGGAAATGCAGAGTTGAGTGAGTTAAGTATATAAAAAAGTATATAATTCTCAGTGAGTTTGTCACTAAAAACATCACCTCTCAAGTCATTTGACTCACTGTTGATATAAAAGTAATGACTGGTGCAACTTTTTGCTTGATTGGTTCATTAAAATTTTCTCATCTGTGTCCTCACACAGCTGTTATTAAGAGAATGCATTACTCATTAAAACAAGCATCCTTGTTATAATAAGAGGTTTGTGTCATTAGCACATGACACTTTTCTGCTCTACTAAAGTTTTAATTTACATGTAATTAACATTTCACTGGACAAACAGGGTCAATCTATGTTTAATTAGTGAGGACAGAGCGCTGCAGGGGATTATAGATCAGCCTCTGTCCTTCTGTCTGTCACATGTGTCGGCCTCCACTGATATCTGCGACACCAGTGGTTTGCTTCAGAGGGAATCTGGCACAACGATCCCTCTTCACACGTCATTTTGCTTTAGAATATTGACAGAGAAACTCCTTCTGTGTCATGAGCATCATATCAAATGACACGCAGGGCACACACACACATGACATTTGCAAAGAAAGCGCACACACAGACACACACACATGACTGCTCACAAACACAGACTTCAGCCTGTATTTTGTCAGTGGCAGCTCTGGTGCACTGAAACACTGGAGCATTAGCCCTCAGGTCAGCTGTGCGATACACACTGTTGTGTAAGTCTGACTGAGACACACAGAGAGACCCAGTTCTCAGTCTAAGACTTCCATATAAGGAGCACGGGGGAAAGCTCTTCTGTCCTCTTAATGCTGAATCTACAGTCTGAGCTCAGTTTGTTTTGCCATTGCTGTCTCAAGCACCTTCAGCATCTTTTGGCTTTATTGTATCTGACCCCCTCAGTGCTGGAGTAGATACGACTTTGTGAGATGGACTGGTGCATTTAAAGAGACAATCTACCCTAAAGCTTTTAAAAACAGCGATTGGCTCAGCCAGTCTGAAAGCAGAACATTTTAATCTCTCTGCAACCTCTGTGTTACTGTAAATGTCAGGTTTTGAGGTCAGAGCTTTGAAACTGAAGATGCCACCGGGGCCCCGTGGGTAGGTAACCATTTCTTCACTGTCAGGAGCCTCAGAGGACCATAATGCAATGCAGCTGCAAGACATGCTGTGTTCTACATAAAGGGTGTGACGCACTTTTTCTCAAGTGGAAAGAATTTTAAGGGTCCGTCACACTATAGTCAGGTTCACAATGTCCTGATTGCATTTGTTTAAAAAACTTGGCTGGGTATAAAACTGTACATTTTTGGAAAGTTTCAAGTGTGACAAATCTCAAAACCAAGTCTCCATGACGGCCATCTTGGACTGTCAAAATGGCGACCACGCATAACTTGTTTTTAGCAGGATTCCACATTATAAATCAAATTGGCTTCCTTCAAATTTTGAGCCCAGGAAATAAACAGGACCATTTCCATCACACTGCACCTGCTTATAATGTCTTTATATCAGTATTATAATGTTATGCTGTATCTCTTTTTATGGTATTTCTTATTACTACCCTTGACTTAACGAGCTAGGTAGCGTTAGCTTAGCTGGCTTTAAAAGACTACAACAAAGATTAGCTGGCTGACGAGTATGAACCCCTGGTTAACATTAAGCCGAGCTAATGTTGGACACAATAGGTTATTTAGCGGTTGTCAGGTGAGAACTCATGAGCCAGTTAAGTTCATTGTTTGGCGAAGCTAACTCTGGAATAGTAAATGAGAGTGTGTTGTCATCAACAGCGAGGCGGCCATTTTGGAAGGATAGGTGTAATGTGTTCACACCAAACATACGAGTTTGAATGCGAGAATATTTTGTGTTGACTCGCTAATTGATTACTGAATTGATGAATGAACTTCCGCCAGTACGTCCTCGGTGACATATGTCCCCGGAGGATCTCAATGTTGATTGGCTATGTTGATTGGCGCTAACTGGTCGCTTAATTTTATCATTTTCAACTTTCGTGAATAAGTGCCTAACGCAAAATCGTGCTACTTAGCCTACTTCATTTGCGCTGCTTAATTAATGTATATTGCATATTTCGCATCACATCCATTGCACCACTGGGCAGCAATACTCGTCTAATCGCATCTTTACAGTAGCCATGTTTCCATCAGCCTGTTTAGATGCGCATCTAGAAGTATCGCATCGTTAAATTATGATGGAAACGCAAAAATTCGAATTAAAATCCCCTGATTCGCACAAACTAAAATACCTAAATAGCACCTCTCTCCATGGTGATATCCACACTCCGGGTCGGGAAGGCGGTAATGCATTTACAAGCTGGTTGCCAACTGCCAGAAAACGTAGAAGAAGAATAATGTGAGACTTGTTTTGTTTCCGGTTCTGTGGAAAAATCGCGCAAGTTCGTAGTTTTCACCAAAGTCCGTACATTTAATGGAAACACACAGGATTCGTATTTCTTTTAATGTGCATTTCCCAATGATTTGAATCAGTTTTGGATGGAAACATAGCTATTGACTTTATGTGCGACTTGCGCAAATTGTTTTATACGTGCCTGGTGTGAACACAACATAATGTAAGTGTCCAAAAGAACTGCTGATCTGACACAAAACACTTCTCAGTACATAAGATTTAAAACACCAAATGTAGTATATATAGTATAACAGACATAACTGAGGGCTAATGTTATGTAGTTCTTTTTAATAGTAGATTAATTAGGCATGATGAGCCTTTTTGTTTGCACTCAGTTAGTATAACATTATCAAGCTCATGTTTCTCTAGCTCTGTATTCACCCGTTTGTAAATTGGACTTGAGCCTCGCCCTCCAAAGATTTAACTAACTTCAATTTTGTAATATTTCACTCACTTTTGCCTCTGTCGAGAGCTTCTCTTTATATGGGCATTTGTCTGTTACATGTACTTTGATATTTCAGATGATGACAGATGATTAGACCGGCAGCACAGTTGCACCATCCACTTTTACATAACCTTGATCTGCTGGAGTATAAAGTGCTCCACAAAACACACACGGATTACAGACAGTAATGAAACAGGGGTCAATAGATGGAGCCCCAAAATCCTGAAAAATAATATGTTTTAAGTCTTATATGCACAATATAATTTCCACACACATAAAAACAAACAGATATGCTGCTCTCAGCTTTAACATTTACGTCATTCATTCAGTAAATCGTCAGAAAGGAAAAAACATACCGGTTGTCTCACCAGTTACCTTGATGCTGTGCCTGTGGGCGGCGTCCATGACAGCGGGAACCAGGTCCTCGGTGGGCTCCCCGTGGTCGTCCGCCACCCCGGGAGGATACCAGGACAACACCAGCACCCCTGCAACACCGCAGCATAGGAAAGAAGGCTGCTCTGAGTACAGTCTGGCATGAAGTTTGAATGTAATGACAGCTAATGTTTTTTTATTGGAGGACTGCGGTACATGCAGGAAGTTTGCGTTAAAAAGTAAATTACGTCCTCACATTCCTTGGAAGTCACTCTGACATCACATCGCAATGCTAAACAACAGTGCTGACAGAGCTAACAGGGTTAACTGGGGGGAACCAGAGGGTCGGCGCTTCACTTCTATAACAACACCGTGTGAGTGCAGTGCAGAGTGACGGCGATGAGCTAGCCAGTGGCCTACACACATGCACTAACACGCACATGCAGCTGGACTGGCTGACCCCAACAAACCACAGAGAAGCTCGGATTACAACACACACAGGTAGCGTGACTTTATTCTCATCTCAGGATGCCATTACTCCAGCTGAGTTATGAGTTGTCTGCACACAGTTCTCAACATGGAGGTGGCTGGCAGCTAGCAGGTGATGGTGCTAACTCCATAAGCAGTGCTAATCGACAGCAACGGCAAGAGCTAACAGTGTTGGGGGAACCAGAGGGTGGGTGTTATCTGTCGCAATGATGTCGCCCTGATGTTAGCAGTTAGGGGACCGCAGTGCAAAGTGGCAGCGATGGGCTAGCCAGTGGGATACACACATGCAGGTGTAGCCAGATGAGCTCACCACAACAAACCACAGAGGAGCTCAGATTAGAGCACGCACAGAGGCAGCATGACTTTATTCTCTGCTATCGGTTTGCTGCGATATTCATGCTCTGAATGTTGCATGCAGAACTTTTAAAATTCAAGATGAAGGTTTTCTGGTTCTGCTTTTGTCTGAGGACCTGGGGGAACTTTATTTATGCTATTTAAGATATGGGGGTGGGAGCGTTGGGGGACTTGCTACGGCCCTGGAGGAGTGTCAGCACTGTTGCATACCATAACAAGGGAAACATATAGAGCCTAGAGTTACCTGCTGCAGCCGCCTCTATCTGGGCCATGTGTGACTCCAGCACCGTCGGGTCCCTGGAGCTGTAGGGTCCCAGATCAGGGTAAAAACTTGAGGCAATATCATCCGGAGGTGTGTGCCTTCCTTGGGCATGACTGGCTGCGATCTTTGGGTCCCAGTGTGGCACCAGCACATGATCCCAGTGGATGTACTTGTTGTCCATGCTGGGAGAGCCGTACCACAGGTAGTAGAAGATGTGCACATCATAAAATATGCTGTAGTCTCGGTCCGATTTTGTGAAAACCACCTTGGTGTCACTGCTGCCCATGTGGAACTGGCCGGGCGACACCACCACGTCTTTGACATCCAGCCGCCTCCTGTCGGATCTGTCCCCGATGAAGTCCATGCCAGGGGCCAGATCCGAGAAGCCATCGCTGGGCTTGAGCGTCCTGAGCCCCATCATGGCCCCGAAAATGAAGAGCGTGAAGAGGAAGAGTGCCACCAGAGCTTTCCTGCGGAGCCGCGTCATTGTCGCTGTCCGTGGTGCTGCAGACAAACACAGTAACACGGGGTCCTCTCAGTGCCAGCTACAGCTCATCAATGCAGTCATCGTATTTCAGCATGAACTGGCGTCGAGCAGGTGAAATAAAAAGGCTTCAGTCACTGCAGCGGCTGGCGCATAATCGAGCCTGTTAAACGCACGACAACCAAAGCAATCTGATTTCACTTCCATCATCACGACCTGGAGGCATCCGCCACTATAATGCTTCAACAAATCGCCTCCTGTTCGCGCAGCAGTGATGAGCACGTCGGGTTTTATTTTTCTCCATCCTTTGCCCCTCCAGAGGAAAGTGAAAAATCGATGTCATCGCTCAACAGTTCCCTCATGTCTCTACTGAAGACACAAACCAGTCTGGGTCCCTCCGTGTTCCACCGTCTCATCTCCTCCTGTCATCCCATCTTCATCACAAAGGATCACACCTGCTTCTGATGGAGAGCTCTCTGTTGTGTCGCTAGAAGCTGCCCTGCATTACGGAAACACTGATTTTACTGGAGGTTCATGCTAGAATGGAGCATTTGTTTCTGTGGTGCGAGCAGGAGGGAGGTGGGATTAACCCCGATCGGAGAGACGGGTATGAGGGGTGGTTAGTGCCACAAGGAGCAGGAGGTGGAGCTTGGGTGGATCAGCTGGGATTCATCTCTTCTCTCTATGAATAATTTCTGTGTGGCCTATGATGGACTGGGGAGACTGACATGGCTAAATCATGTCAGTGTGGTATTGCTTCATTTTTAACATGGTTTCACTCCCAATACGGCGGCCTGGTCAGCGGCTCTATGCTTGCACTTGTATAACCACTCAAAGTACTGTTTACACTAGAAGTCACATTCAGCCGTTCACACACAGGTGGCAATTGTACAAGGTGCCACCTGCTGCACAGCTTTAATACACTCACATGCTGATGGAACAGCCATTGGAACAATATGGTGGTACTCCTGAATACTTTGACATGCAAACACGAGCCAGGGATTGAACTGCTCATCTACTGATTGGTGGACCACCCACACTACCTCCTGAGCCACCACCGGTACTGTCCTATCATCAGTTTGGGATATGTCAGTTTTCTCTCATTACAGGCTGCAGTTTCTTTCAAAATAAAGTTCCCTCGGAGTTTGCATGTTCTCTGTGTCAGCGTGGGTTTCCTCCAGGTACTCCAGCTTCCTCCCACAGTCCAAAGACATGCAGGTTAATTGGTGACTCTAAATTGTCCGTAGGTGTGAATGTGAGTGTGAATGGTTGTCTGTCTTTATGTGTCAGCCCTGTGATAGTCTGGTGACCTGTCCAGGATGTACCCTGCCTCCCGCCCAATGTCAGCTGGGATAGGCTCCAGAAACTCAAGTTGACTTGTGGTTTCGACACAAACACCAGTCTTCTGGGTGAAAGTCCCATGCATGTTTGACCCATCTACCACCCCTACATGGACTTTCTCACTCTTTCTACTATGCTGTGACTGACCAGGCTGCCGTATTTGATACCCTGGAAATGAGAACAGGTTGTCAATTCATGGGTCTATTATCCTAAATATTTTTCAGGATATTTTTTAACAAAGTTTTCTGGATCTTCGAACTATTAATAGGTTGTCCTACAGGAAAAGTGATCTCAACACTCATGTATACACGTGCTGAATGAGTCATAGTAGTACACGTAAGTTTTAGTACAGAAACAGCAACTAAAACAACAGAAATGTTGTTACTGAATAAATTTGCCAGGAGTGCTGACAGTGGGCGGGAGGGGATTTTTGTCACTTTACTAATTATAGATAAAAGACTGTGATGGTGTGTTTAATTGATCCACTTCTACTTGATGTACCCCGGTCTTCTGGTCACTGCAGCAGGTTTGTTGAACCTGCAGAAATGAAAAGTTTGCCCACAGGGAAGCATACAAATCAGCACATCTTAGAACTTTGTCTCTGTTTCCCCTTTAATTAGGACCCAAATAATATAGTTAGTTCAATACTTAGAAAAGTATGATGAAATTATAGATCGTGTAAAACAGTGTTACCAATATTTATTCTTTGTTTATGCAGCTTTTCTTTCTGTTACCCTTCGTCCTCACTGTAGCACTAATCACCCCTCATACCGGCTTGTTGTTTTTTCTGTTGAAAACGTTAATACCTCTGTCTCACTGATGCTCCTGTGAATTTAAGGGAACTTCAACAACTTTCTGTGATCTTAAGAGTTTCAAATCCATAACTGGAGTCTCTGTTAATGCTGCAAAATTGAATTCTTACCTGATGGTGTCTGCTCTGCGCAGCCGTTAACATCACAAATAAATGAATGATACCTCGTTTAATCTGAAAGTGTTTTTGTTGTGGTCTAACAGAATGTTTCCATCTGCTACTGTGTTTGCTCTTCTACCCAGTGCATACATCCTCCTTTGGATGACACATGAATGGTGTGATATTAATGTGGTCCTGGGTGGTCTCAGAGAATCCATGCTTAAGGTGACATCTAGTGGAAAAGATAAAATAGTGCATTTATTACCTGCATGCTTGTGGGTGTAGCTGTGTGCACCGAGGCTGGTCATTGTCCTCCAACATTGTCCTCCAACAGTCTTTGGGAGCAGATTATTATCTCTGGAAGGACTGCATGTCCATGTGTCACCTGCAGATGGTGTCCCTGTATTTAGGATAGAATAAATGACACAGGAGAGACCCCGTGTTGCTTTGACATGGATGCTCCTGCATTAAGAGATGTCACATGGCAAATAGAAAATTTTTTACTTCAAATCATTATTTCATAAAGTGAAAAAAATAGTAGAAATAAGTTGCCAATAATATATGTATAAACAGGGACAGTCAATCCGTTAGAATGGGTCCGTGACACCTTGGGCCCTGTAGGCCTGTATAGTGATCCATCCATGGTCCGTATCTACAATAGGGCTGTAACTAATGATTATTTTCATTGTTGATTGATCTGTGAATTATTTTCTCGGTTAATTCTTGAGTTGTTTGCTCTATAAAGTGACAGAAAATGTTTCCTAAAGCCCAAGATGACGTCTTCAAATGTCGTGTTTCATCCACAACCCAAAGATATTCAGTTTACTCTCATAAAGGAAGACAGAAACAAGAAAATATTCACATTTAAAAGCTGGAATTAAAGAATTTTGACTCTTTTGGGTCTTAAAAAAAATCGCCTCAAATCGATTGATCAATTAGCAAATTAGTTTGCAATTAATTTAAAAGCTGAAAACTAACTGATAAACCGATTAATCACTGCAGCTCTGAACTACAGCATATATGATGTACTTTTTATGCATTTAAATCTTGTTATAAAAATGAGAGGAGCTCACTGATTGACGTGATGACAGTGGGTGATATCCCAAAGGTTTGCACTGCTAATTGGTGATGGATCAATAACCAAGCTAATTCTTTCAAAGGAATGTCAGTGGCCTTAGGCGTGTATCAACAACAGCACCTTCCCCAAATGCATCTGATTTATAACGTAAATATTTAAACGTTAGCCATGACTTTGCCCAAATGTCACAAAGGAAGCGTTTGCTTTGTCAGTGGAGCTGTCCCTGGTGCTGACACAGACTTTGTTGCATACGCTGCTCCACCCTTTGATTGACGGAGGCTACTAATGAGGTTAAACATTGGTGGAGCATTGTCTGTTGTTTGCCTCTGGATTTCAACAATTTCTGTACAGCTAATTGTGTCTGTGCTAATTAGATGGCAAACCCAACAGCAATCAAAGCCCATAACTCCGACACCAAACTTTGACTCATATCATTTTATACACAGCCCTGTCACCATGTGCTCTTGTTAACAATACCAGTCCAACCCAACACCAAACATGGATTCTACTGGCACTCCTTCATTCAAACAACACCTTTAAAAAGTATAAAAAGTATTCCCCCTCCTTGGAACTTCCTGTTAGAGGCTGGATGTATTCTATATTTTTCTTATTGTTACCAAAAACTCACAAAAAGGCCTTGACCATTAATGAATTATGTGTTTATCAAAGCCTGATATATCTTAATCTGTTGTACCATAGAGCCCTGATGTTGTCCATGAACTATTAAAACACATCACTGAGCCACACTGTTGCACTGAGTGACTCACCAGAGCACCACATGTGGACTAATCCGCTGCTGAAAATAGTCCCCCAACAAATGTTTCCTCCTTTTGAGTAACATTTGATTATAGGCTGAGGCAGGAAGTCAGAAAGTAGTGAGAGATGAACATATTGTTGGTGTAAGTGTTTGGTTAAGGTCACTTTGTATAGCCTCCTGAGACCCCAACTTTTGTTTGGTATGCATATTTTTATTTCTCCATACTATTTGGGATCAGTAGGAGTATAAAAAATTCAACATTGTCAACGATAATAAAGTCCCAATGTCCTCAAATGAGTGCTTTATAATTAACAGTGTCTTATCTTGTTACTGTTGCTAAAATTGTTGCCATATCAAACTACAAACATTATTAATCACAAATAAACAACTTTCAACCATAACATTTGATCAGATTTTGTCCCCTTTAGCGTCAGAATCGGCCGCAGACTGACTTGGCAGAGATGGCGGCCATCTTGTTTGCACATGGATTAGTGTACTGTGGTCTTACTACCACTAGATGGCGCAAAAAGTGTCCACGAACGAGGACAACAGGTCTAAGTTAAGTAGAATGAAGTATGAGGTCAAGTAAACCCAAAATGTGATGTCCACATATGAGGACACAGGGTCCCAGGAGGATATGATTAAAACAGTTTTTGACATCTTGCCATCTTGTGGTCGTGTCAGGGGTGAACTTGTGGTGGACAGCAGTGTTTTCCCACAAATCTAACCAGTGGGACAATGAGATTAACGGGCTGAAAGCAAGTCGTAGATGACACAGATTGTTTTCAGAGTTGTTTAATGTTGTAAATATCACACACATAGCTGTAAACAAAAGAAAACATGAATCGTGTTTTGTTTTACTTAATATTTAGATCAGTCCCCGTAAAATCTCGCCATATTCCTTTAACGGACAGCTTCCTTTGATAAAGACTGCTTCAGCCTGTCATTGTTTCTGTCCACGGCCCACAGCAGCCCGTCCTACCTCGAGGCTTGTTGTCCGAGGGATATCTGTCACAACATGGCAGCGAGTTATAGATTTGTCATTGATTGGGTTTATTGATTGATTTCCCTCTGGAGGAGGGGTGAAAGGTGAGCTGACAGGCGTCCCGTGGGGGCGCTGCTTATTCTCCCCACCCCTGCAACACACAAGGGCCCAGGGAGTCATTCAAGTGTGTTTTAAACCAAACATCATCACACACACAACATAAACACTGAACTTTAAGGTGAACTGTGCAGTTTAGGCACACAGTCATGTATTAGAGAGCTAACTCCTCCTGCCTTTACTCAGAGGCAGCATTTCAATCTGTGATATAACAGCCTGTGTGTGTGGTGACTCAGCGATGGCTGTTGAATGAGCGCGTGCCGAGCCTTTGTTCCCAGAAGCCCCTCTGGGTGACCCTGGTCACCTTGGGGTGGCCTGTTTTGTTGTGCGGCAGCCGGTGGGCCTTTCCATTTCCATGGTGACTGTCAGAGGGCCTCTGGCTGCACTATTAGACCAACGCATGAATGGAGGTGGTCATTTGGTGTGCACAAGGCAACACCTGACACACACTCACACAATGCAAAGAAACATTAAGCTGTACTCATTCACAGGAAGTCAGAAAAACTGCTACCTCATCTCTGCACATATGTTTGTGTGTGTGTGTGTGTGTGTGTGTGTGTGTGCGTGCGTCATTACAGGAAGTTTCATGACTCAGCAGTGATGAGAGCAGGTCTGTGGTGCTGTACAGCAGCTCCAAAGAGACTAATTACTTATTAATGAGTGTGAGTAAATGACTCCAGCGGGCCACCGTATGTCTTCTCACAAACTGTAACAGGTGGAAGTGAGTCACTTCCGCAGAGACAATACAAGAAGCTTCATGTCATCTACAACATATATGATTCATCCTGAAAGACTAAGGAAGACAGACACATACCATCTGGTGTCCAAATGTCACCTATGAGTTTGTACAAGTATCACAGAGTACATAAACGCAGCACCAATCCTCACGGATGTCATACATACCGCTCATCTGAAGAACATTAAGGACCTGTGTTTCCTCTGACATGACCAAAGGTACAGTACGTCTGATACTTTATTACACTGGATCATGGTCATTTGTTAGATATCAGAAAATTATGATCAACAACAAGGTCTTTGGTTTAGTCCATTCCTTTGTTGTTTAATTTGTAAAGATGTAAATCCTTTAAAAACACATTCAGTTAAAATGCCCTTATAGAACATTTCAAGTGGTACATGACCACAAGTTATCAATTTAAGGTGTACTTAGAGCATATAAGGGGTTTTCAAAAGGCTCAAAATAAAACCCTTAAAGACATTAACTTCGAAAGCCCTTACATACCAAATTGAGTGGACTTGAATTGATAGGCTCCCCTTAATTTGCACAGGATATATATTCTTCTTCTTATTTGTTATGTATTACCAGTTTAAGGTGTTATTAAATGATTAAGTGTTTGACATTAAACGTTAACATACATTCAATACATGAATGAGTATTAGTTTAAGTAATCCCTTTTTAGCATTGAGATGTTTCATAGGTTCACTCAGATTTGGAGGAACTTAATTGATAAAGAAATTGATTGTGTTATAGTAAAGGGTTTTTAATGTGGATTGATGTATTTTTAATGGCTAAAACCCTTCAAAATTCACAAATAGATAAATTTATTTGCACTGTTTAAGGGTTTTTTAAAAGATAAAAACACCTATTTATCAAATGGCACAAAAGTCAACCCTTATTTTTTTGCCCTAAAGGTTAAAGGTATAAATTAAGACATGACTTTAAATGTTATTTGGTCATTTTTAAAAAGCCCTTAGCTAAACTTATCATAGTTAAAGGTATAAATTAAGGCATGACTTTAATGTTATTCAATCAGTTTTAAAAAACGCCTAGCTAAACATATCAGGCATGACTTAAATGTTATTTGGTCAGTTTTAAAAAGCCCTTAGCTGAACATGTCATAGTTAAAGGTATAAATTAAGGCATGGCTTTAATGTTATTTGGACAGTTTTCAAACACCCTTAGCTAAACATATCATAGTTAAAGATATAAATTAAGGCATGACTATAATGTTATTCAGTGAGTTTTAAAAAGCCCTTAGCTAAATGTATCATAGTTAAAGGTATAAATTAAGGCATGACTTAAATGTTATTCGGTCAGTTTTAAAAAGCCCTTAGCTAAACATACCATAGTTAAAGGTATGAATTAAGGCATAAATGTTATTTGGTCAGTTTTAAAAGCCCTTAGCTAAACATATCATAGTTAAAGGTATAAGGCATGACTTTAATGTTATTCGGTCAGTTTTAAAAAGCCCTTAGCTAAACATATCATAGTTAAAGGTATAAATTAAGGCATGACTTAAATGTTAAATGTTATTTGGTCAGTTTTAAAAAGCCCTTAGCTAAACATATCATAGTTAAAGGTATAAATTAAGGCATGACTTAAATGTTAAATGTTATTCGGTCAGTTTTAAAAAGCCCTTACCTAAACATACCATAGCTAAAGGTATAAATTAAGGCATGACTTAAATGTTAAATGTTATTCGGTCAGTTTTAAAAAGCCCTTCGCTAAATGTATCATAGTTAAAGCTATAAATTAAGGCGTGACTTTTATGTTATAGTCAGTTTTAAAAAGCCCTTAGCTAAAAAAATCATAGTTAAAGGTATAAATTAAGGCATGACTTTAAAGTTATTTGGTCAGTTTTGAAAAGCCCTTAGCTAAACATATCATAGTTAAAGGTATAAATTAAGGTATGACTTAAATGTTATTTGGTCGGTTTTAAAAAGCCCTTAGCTAAACATATCACAATTAAAGGTATGAATGATGGCATGACTTAAATAATATTTTTGTCGGTTTTAAAAAGGCCTTAGCTAAACATATCATAGTTAAAGGTATAGATTAAGGCATGACTTAAATGTTATTTGGTCGGTTTTAAAAAGCCCTTAGCTAAACATATCATAGTGAAAGGTATAGATTAAGGCATGACTTAAATGTTATTCGGTCAGTTTTAAAAAGCCCTTAGCTAAACATATTACATTCATTTATACCTTACTTATATCACTATTAAAACCAATATAAGTGAGGCATACTGTACCATTATAGCTTTATTAGTAATCATTCTTAAATTAATGGAATGCTGAAGTGAAAAATTAAGGGATTTCATAGTGGTGATGTTAGATGCAGGGTCTGTGTCATGGCTGAGGTTTGGTTGATATCCTCATGGGCCCTTGGGTGCAGCACTAAGCTGTATCGGCCAAGGCCCTGATTGGTCACTTTGTCAATTGTTTAGGCTCTCTATCTTATTGGACATGTGTGATTTATCTGCCACTGGAGATCACGTGGACTTGACCGAAAAGGTGGTTTTGTGTGTGTGTGTGTGTGTGTGTGTGTGTGTGGTGGGGGTTACCAGAGGTAGGAGGGTCAAAGGGGCTCTGCACATTGTGCAAGAAAAGAAGCAGAGAGCAGGGAGCTGTGTGAACGCAGTCTTTTCCTGGAGGATTACAGGCGAACACACACGCACGCACTCGCTCATCAACACGGAGACACGGTGCACGGATATCCAGCATGCATTTAAATCTTCTCATCTGATACTTTGTGGGCCGGAGCTGTTTCCTGCAGGAGGCTGTGGAAGGCTCCCACCATGGCAGAAGGTATGAAGAGCTTCTCTGCAGATGCTCTGACAGAAGAAGCGAAAAGAAGGAGAATAGAGGCAGGAGGGAAGGATGCACTGTCTCCTTCTTTCCTCTCTGAGGGTGCTTGTCTGCTCAGAAACATCCCCTCAGAAGTGCAGTCATGACTTGGTGTCTGGGGGATGTATGCTTTTGTTGGTGCTGAGGTAGAATGGAGGTGCACGAGACGGTCTGTGATCTTTAAAGCCTGTATCTGAAGCAGCAGCTGAGAGGAGGATGGGCTCTGCTTCAGTCAGGGTGTCATCACAGGTAGACAACGCATAGAAAAAAAGAGATCAATTAGAAATACAAGTTTCAGTGTTGTTAGTAGATCAGTTCCTCTCTTTATTTGAAAAGCTGTGGATCGACAGAAGTAAGACTCCATTTGACAGAGGGAAGATACTTTTTATTTTGAAGGCCTGCTGGATTTTAGGACGTACATGTATTTTTATTTTTTTTTAATATTTAAACATTTACCCTACGTAATTTGCTTTGTTACTGTAGAAAAGTACAATTGTGAATAAAATATTGAATTTCTTATCATAATCATAATATAGGGCCGAAAAAAAATGTTAATCAATCATCAATCGATTGTTATTATTATTTTTCATACCTTTCATACTGTCATTAAGTTACTTTATTAATGACGTCAGTACTGGTTCATCATGTTTGTGTAGTGCAAGTAACAATAATAGAGCAGAACATAATCAAAATAAACACAAAATAAAATAAAATATAAATAAATAAATAAATAAAATAAAGAAATGTGAAATAAAATAATGTAAAATAAAAGTAAAATGAATAAATAAAAATAAAATAAAGAAATAGATAAAAATAAGAATAAAATAAAAATAAAGAAAAAGAGGCGAAAATATCGACAGCAAATAATCGATTAAGTCTTTTTTATTTTTTTTTAAATGAAATGCCAAAAATGTTTTAAAAGACCTTTATGATACTAAATTCCGATGTAAAACTCGGGGTTTGGGAAATTGTTATGCGCATTTTTATGTATTTATTTTCTTTAGCCTAATTTAATTCAATTTAATTTTTTGTTTACAATTTTCCGACATTAATAGACTGATCAATTAAATCATAATCGGAGAATTAATCTCCAGATTACTTTCCCGCACTTATCACCCGATAAAAGTGTTTAAATGTCACCTGTGTGTCACACAGACCCGGTTATTGTTTTCTCGGGCCATTACGTAACATGCGGCCCTTTTAGGCTTCACTTTCGTTTCAACATCCTGCCGTTCACCAGACTTTGTGACCATCATCATCATCATCATCATCATCACTGTGTTTCTGTCCACCGTGCAGCAGCAGGCGGGTCGCAGAGTGAGGTAGAGGAGGAGGAAGCTGCTCTGTCCCGGGGCAGCGGAGTGTGCAAGTGGTTCAACGTGAGGATGGGCTTCGGCTTCCTGTCCATGAGCAGCAGGGACGGATCTGCTGTGGAGGAGCCGCTGGACGTGTTTGTCCACCAGGTGAGATGCTGCTGCTGTTTGTCACACCTGTCACTGTCAAAACACACATTAAACACACATTAAACACACATTACACATGGCTTAATAGAGACAGTTTCAATCACAAGTACACAAATCAGCTTCACTATAACTCACAGCATTCACAGACAAACACTTGTCTTTATCTGGACACATTTTCCCCACAAATACAACATGCTAACTTTTTTAGCATAAGCCTATGGCATTTTACATTGTATAAATTAGCCTAGCGCCGAGCAGAGATTTCAACAACAGCAGCATTTAACAAAGGTAATGTTACAAAATTCAGCTCCATTACAGCTCACAAGGTTCACTGACAAAACAACTGTCTTATACTAAACAGTTTTTCCAACCAAATACAACATGCTAACATTATTAGCACAAGCCTATGGCATTTTACATTGTATAAATTAGCCTAGCGATGAGCGGAGATTTCCTCTGCTCATATGAAGCCAGGATAAATCACACACAAGACTTAGAATGCTATTTTTGTGGAGGCTTTATTGAGGCTGCCCAAGCGTCTGTATTTGATGAGTTGGGAGTGACACTGGATTGACCAACAAGACTCTTCAACAGATCAACAGATAATTAATCAACAACTAGTTTTGTAATGCATGTACCTTTCCACCAAAAATGACAGAAATTCTCTGGTTGTAGCTTCCTTAAGAAACTTTGCTTCATTTAATAAATCATTTAAGAGTAAGTCACATGTACCGGCTGAGAAAAAACGACCTCTGTGGTGTAAAGTCACACATAATCCCACAAAGACAGCTTGTAAGAAGAATGTGAGACACCTGCTGTGTCCCTGTGTAAAATTACCTGAAGATTAACACATCCTAAAGTCAGCCGCACTGCCACTCCGCCCGCTTCACCTCACAGGCAGATATTTGCCGTGGAACCTCAAAGGTGTCAAGCTCAAACATTTCTATATAAAAGGGGTTAGAGGCTAAGGCAGAAATAACAAGGCTCATTCCTCTCCCCATCCAGCCCTGCTTCCTGTTATAAAGTCATTAAAACATCAGGGAGCCCACCCAACCCCGAGTTTCAGGCCCACCTCCCATGTGGAGCCTTGTGGCAGAAACCTCTTCTCAGGTTACCTGTCGGTGTGTTGCTGTAAATCATCTGAAGAAAGAGAGGGGGGAGAGGGCCTGCACATGCTCGTTGTGGGCTTCAGTGAATCATTGATGTCTGTTTGGTGTGCAGAGGTTTGATCAGATGGGAGACTGTAGTCTGTATTGTTAGAAGTGAATTGGCCAAATGTAAAGAAATAACAAAGGTTGCACCACGAGAGGTCAGGCTGTTCTCACGCAGTGTTCCTAGGTTTACCTACGACAAGTAATGCACCACAATTTGTATATATCCCACGAAATCATGAGCCAGTAATTTGTGTGTAACCCACATAATCAGGACGGCAGCAATCATGTGAGAAATGTGCTCATGGGAGTAAAGAGGAAGTAGTTTAAAGTCCATGTAAGGAAGGGTGGTGGATGGGTCAAACAACACAGGACTTTCACCCAGGAGACCAGTGTTTGGACCAAACTAGCCGAACCAAATTAGCTTTGAGTTTTTTTTCAAGTATATTGTCACCATGTTTCTTTTCCTTAACCTAACCAAAGTGTGTGGAACCTTTATATGCCTAAACCTAACTTACGTAACTTAATGCTAAGTACGTAACTTTATGGGCTATCACAGTCCAAAGACATGCAGGTTAATTGGTGACTCTAAATTTCCCGTAGGTGTGAATGTGAGTGTGAATGGTTGTCTGTCTCTATGTGTCAGCCTTGTGATAGTCTGGCGACTCGTCCAGGATGTACCCGGCCTCCCACCCGATGCTAGCTGGGATAGGCTCCAGCCCCCCCGCGACTCCCAACAGGTTAAGCGGTTATGGAAAATGAATGAATGAATGAACGTAACTTTATGTTAAGTGTGGCACGCTAATTTGTTAGATATGCATATTGTTACATGAAGATACATTGAAGAGCTTCAAGAAGTTCAAACCCTGCCTACGTTCACACCTCCGTACGCCTGGCCAATCACTTGCCCCTTTTACACTGCCAGATTTTCCGCGAATGTTGGGCCATTTTGCCGACAGGCTGCGAGCGTTTAGACACACAGAGCCGGATTGGCGAGTTGATCCAAGGCGCCCAATTTTCCTCCTCGTAGGGTAGTCATATTGGCGGAACCCTTTTAGTTTAAACAGACCGAGGCGGCCTTCTGCAACGGGGAGGGGCTGTTGATGACTTGTGGGAGGAGCTGTTGATGACGCCGCACGTGCGAGCCACTGGTGGTGGATAAACAGGAAACAGTTGATAGCAGGAATTAGCGAGCAGCTAAGGGAAACGCAAACCTGACAGACACTGTAAAGATGAGCAACTGGGGAGGAATTAGGAATTGCACGCCCTCGCAAACGAAGAGGCCATTAACCGTGGTACGTTGAAGAACGGGCCGACTTACGAGAGAATCGCCGAAGGACTGACCAGCCGCGGCTTCCCTCCCACATCACTGGTTACGTCACACGCTGAGCTACATGTTTTGTTACTTGCTCACGCCCCCCATTGGCCCAAAAAAGGCGCATTCTGTATAAACAAAAGTAGACAGGCGCCATTTTGCCGCACTCCGCGATTTTGTTTTTATACTGCTAATGCTGAAAAAAGACTGATTGGGCTTTCCTGCAAATTTGCACAATTCCTATCTAAAAAGGGCTACTGCGTCAGTTTCAGGAAATTCAACAATCCAGCAAGTACTTTATTTGAAGCACACTGACGCCTGAAAAAAACGGTTACAGAGGAGTAATGTGAATGTGTGGGGGCAATCCAATCGCCAGAATAAACGTTAGCATTGTGCATTTTCTGCAAACCACAGTATGTTGTTATGTCGCCGATACATTGAAACTTTATGTTTCAACAGTGCTATGGTTAATGTGTGGATATATTCAGGCACAAAAAACACTTCGTTATGGTTAGGAAAACATGATTGGCTTAAAATACCAAGTTTTGGTGGTTAAAATGTCACTTTTCGTGGCACTACCTCCACTGAAGATGCAGCGATGACTTGCTAGGAAACAAACGATTTTGTTGTTTGTTGGTCTGCGGTGGTTTGCCAGATCAGCCAGCATCAGCTTTAATGTGTATTAACCAACAAATGACCATTACCATTACGGATTGTCGTGTGCCAGAAAATGTTTTCTTTATTTCATTGTATTTTGTCTATTTGCCTCTGTTTCTGTTTGAACATTATCCTGTGAAGTATATTAATATGTGAGCTCAAAATCCATAGAGTAATATCAACACAGCAGCAGAGCACACTGAGACAACAAAGGAACTGCTGTTGACCTTTAAATTGTATTTACTCAATGACTGACGTGATTGTTTTCATCGATAGTGCTGTTTTATGGACCTAAAAAATGGATAGTAAGTAATATCAAAATTTAAGAGGAGCATTTCAGCTGGCATTTGGCTTTTTTACTGTGTGGTAGTTCATCCTCCATTTTATTTACTGCCACAATCGGAAAGCTAATCAGTGGAAGATCAATGGTGTAGCACACTGTTTGGTGATTTACTCACCTCAGGATACATACATTCTCACCACCTATTCTGGTGCTTTCACAGGAATGCACTCCTCCCCTGTGTCATTTCCCAGCATCCTCCAGTGCAGTGGTCATCTGCAGACTTGACCAGATGGACTTATTTTGGAGACTTGTAGGTGGTGGTGCTGAGGAAGCAGAGGGGGGGTTGGGGGTGAGGAATGCTTTGGAGGTTTGGTTGGAGACACACGAGGAGAGGAGGGGTGTTTGAGGGCATTGATGTTTGAGCGGGGTCGTCAGCAGGATTGGATTTTTATGAGCGAGCTGAGGATTGCCTGACAAAGACATTTATTCACAAGTGTGCGGTCAATTTTCAAGTTAGCTACACCTTTGTCTTGTCAAGACCAGAACTGGAATCGGTTTAAAGCTCAGACATCAAGCAACTTTATCCTCTTAACAATTTAATTCATATTTTCAGAACATGCCAAAAATAACAGCAGATTAAAACTACATTAAAAGATGTTTTGGGCAACTTGGGCAAATCGATGGTGAACATACAACGCTGACAATGCTAACCTTTTAAAGGAATACGTGTATCAGTTACTCACCCTGTGTTACGCTGAAGCCATGAAGAAAACTTAAATTGTCTTGCACGCCTCCACGGTGAGCAAAGAATCCAAAAACTAAAAAATATTCTTGATGTATTGAAGTCTCATTTATCCAGTTGTATGCTCAGTAATTCCCAAATAGACGGTGCTTTCTGACGGGGAACTGAACTGAACTTTCTCATTAACAGAGCAAACTGCACATGGAGGGCTTCCGCAGCCTCAGAGAAGGCGAAGCTGTCGAGTTTACCTTTAAGAAATCATCAAAAGGACTGGAGTCTGTCTGGGTTACTGGGCCCAACGGGGCCCCGTGTCTGGGCAGTGAGAGAAGACCAAAGAGTGGCCAGAAACGACGCTCCAAGAGTGACAGGTAAGACCTGAGTCCAACATTTTCTTTATCTGAGTAAGATGAGAACATCAATAAGAAATCTCATGTCTGTGTTAAATGTGGGAAGTAGAAAAAAACCCCACCACCTCGACAGCTCCCCAATGATCATGTTGGACTTTGTTTATTTTTGATATACTCAAATAGAAATGTGAAAATCACAATTGAATTATGTGCTGGAACAACAGTTTATCCATCTGTCTTCTATGAAACGTCTCTTGATACAGCGCAGGTTGCCAGAACAGTTCGCCTGGCTGTGTCCAAAGTGGAAAAAACATGGCTGCCAACACCTCTAAAGCCCACTAATGAACGTCATATCTTCTAGTTTGTTTAATCCTTACACAAATAGAAATGTACAAATTAAAATTTTTCACATTAGGGGGAGTTTCATGCTGGAAGTATTTCTTTGTGGATAACGGTTTATCTATCTGCCCAGTATTTCTGTGCTGCCAGCGCAGTCGACTGAAGAAAATGTTGGCATTGTATGTTTCTGCAAACCAATGATAACATTACATTTGCATGTTTCATATGTATCGCATCAGCATTTCTAAACCGACGTAGAACATCAGGAGGTGGAGGGGACGGTGGATGGTGTGACACCTACTGTATGTGAGATGCCTGCCAAGCTTTTTAGCCACCAAACATGGGTGTTTTTAGTGATCTATTCCTTTTCTTCTGCTCAGGATAGTGCCACAAAAAGTGATTGTTTTTCATGGAGACATTAATGCTTTTTGATAGTGCCACCAAACTGAGTATTTTAAGCTAAAATACGATCCTTTCTTAACTATAACCAAGTGGTTTTTAGGCCTAAAACTAATCACACAATAACAAAAGCGTTGTTAAAACAGCAGGTTTCGATGCAAAGTTTGAACATATCCGCTACATATACATATGTAACGTACTTGTAGTTTAAGGAAATGTACAATGACAACATTTATTCTGGTGACTGGGTTGGCGCTGCAGATCAGGTTGCCAGATACAGGTTATGCCTTTGGAACCTGCACCCAGCATAGATGTATAAAGAGAACTGGATACAGCGTTGGAGGAATCTTCTAGACTTTTCGAATGTCCAATGAATCAAAGTCTGATATGGAAACAAGTCATTTTGCAGAGGTTGTGACGCTCAGAAAAACACATCCACTGATTCACACTCTCTTTCGCCCTTTAAATTTATGGGAAAAAGTCTTTTTGGGCCACATGGCATCATGTGAAGGATGTAACTCCACTATGACAGTTGACTTCAAAGCCTGGTGCATTTCTTTGGAGCCTTGTTCTGTGGACGATAAACCAGGTGCAGACTTCCATCTGTGTCACCACTGATGAGGAAATACAGTGAGTGCTGGACAGAGCAGTGAGTGACAACAACCCCGCCCACATTTAAGAGGACTGTTTGTGGTGGAAACTCTAGGGTCTAGGTACCATGTCTGAAGGGTTACTGTTGGTTCCAAAGGTACCATACTGAAAGTGTTTGGTGGAAATGGGGCTTTAGTGAACTTTAGAGGTGTTTTTCCATTTGGAAGAAGTCAGACTACTTGTTTCCCACCTGCTTTTGATCTATATGCTAAACTAGGCTTACTAGGTCTGGACTTAAGTGCACCCTCAGAAAAAGAACAAACATGTCTTAAAATGTTAAAGTATTCCTTTGAGATTTCCTGATAGACTTGAGAAACAACAATGTGGCATATTCAGTAGAAGAAGTAGTTCAGTAGTCGTACAAATTGAGTACTTCAGTGTATTGATGATGAAAAACTGAATGATGGGCATTTCACTAATGTTTCCCCAAAAATCTAAACACTCAATTAACTCAAATTATAGATAATAAATAAAACAATTCTACCCTGTTTGTAGCATTACCAAATATTCTTTTTTTATTACTTTGAAAAAGACAAGACTTTATATACTGAATAAAGACAAATATGACCTGGTGAGAGGGAGAGAAGTGTTATCAGTTTATCACTGTATTAATTAAAGTTGTGCGTAGAGTAGAAATAAAAGAACATTTTCAAATAAAGTATTTTGCTGGTCAAAATTTCTCTCTTTGTGGAGCAGCAGGCTGAGCTGGATCAATAGATTATTTGATCTCTTCAGGCTTCTTCAACCCCCAACGCACCATTTTTTGGCCTCTGTGCAGCTTCAGCAGTTCAAAGTTTATCTCCTTATTACCAACACATTTTTTAAAAGCTACTGGAGGAAATTGTCATTTATTTGCAATTGCTCTGTTTGTCTTTAAACCTTGCTCGACAGGTTCCAAAACATGAATGTTGCAGTTCAATAATAAAGCAGTTTGATTTGCAGATTAAGATCAGAAAGAGTATTAATGCGATAGCACAGTATTAAATTGAACTTCATTAATCATGGTGTGCAGTGATAAAATAATCCCACAACTTCCTGTCCTTAAATACCCACTATAGGTTTGATTGCATTCACATGTTCCTTCTTCTCTCCCAAACATAAGTGCAGTATTCAGGAGGGGAAAGAATCCTATCCATTTAATTGATAACAGATGTAGGTGCCTGAGAGAGGTCAGAGGTCACCATTGCCATGGCAACAATGGGATGTGGTGTGCAAATGAGGTGGAGGGGAGGGTGGGAGGAGGGGCAGTGAGCGAGCGGGGGTCAGGGTTCAGAGGTCACAGTTGTATTGAAACAAAGGCGCTCCCTCTGCCACCCTCGTGGCCACACTGATCAATACTGACCCTGATGGGGGGCTGGGAGGAGGAGAGGAAGGAAGTGGTGGTTAGATGTGAGATGATGCAGGGCTCCAACTGGGTTTCATCACTCTGTAGATCACTGGCTGAAAGAAATTTATATATTACTTTAATAATATTTAATATTTTAAGTCGATAAAAGACCCAAACCAACAATGAACTGTCTGCCGACAAATATTGTGTTCGTTCGGGCTCCAGACTTTATTTAAATTTCATTTAACTGCAAAGGCACACTCATTTCTTTTTCACACAAATTTGGTGGCCAAAGCACACGTTTCATGGCCGACAATAAGCTACAGAAAATTCAATTTAACACAACACCCTTAACTGTGACACTTCAATACATGAAAAGGCAGTAACAGAAAGAAAATATCTTCGTAAATAATCTCTTACACACTCCTAGTTGACAGTCTATAGTGTCTTTAATTTGTTATATGATCTATAGTTGCTATGGCATAATAAAAACATCATTAAAATGTTGAGAAAATGAATAAGAAATTAACAAATTGCTGCCTTCCATTCATTGAAATGACTGGAGGTTCCAAGTTACCGCTCAGCAGTGTAAAAGCAGCCTAACTCCAAACTCAAAATAACCTTCTTTTTAAAGATTTTTCTTGGCATTATGCAGTTATTGAGCAGGACGTACCAGGGTGGGGGGATGGGATGCAGCAGGGGACCGTGTGTTGGTATCAAGCCTGTGGGCAGGACAAGGCCTTTGTACATGGGGTGTCCACTCTACTAGGTGAACTAGCTGGCACCCTGCCTACTTCTAGGGTTACCTCCAAACTGTAGTACTTTAGTAACGTTAATTTATTGACTATAAACTTGTAGTGTTGTCACATCAAACTGCAGGTCACTGTGCAACGCTTTTGCAGCTGCTAACAGCTAATAGCTAATTAACTCTCCTCCAAGTGATAACAGCATGAAGATGCTCTCTGTTTCAGTCACTTGATTCAGTTGGTCATTTGCTAAGTGATAGTTATAGCCTATATAAAACCCCAGGGAAGATTTCTATCTGACCCAAACACGTTATTGTCACTGGGAAGTCTCGAGCCCTGGCTCGATGAGTACTGTTTGCCATTTTCATAGAATGTTGAACTAAAAGGAGCAAATGACTCGGGATGCTTGTTTTGTGGAACTGTAATGTTATGTTGGAGGTTGAAATTTTTATAGCAGGGGCCAAAAAAATTGTAGCACGAGTATAAAAGTATCAAGTATGTCCTTTGTAGTTCAGACTTCTTTGTGTTCTACTACATTTGGAAATGAATATAGGACTGAAAAAACCCATCCTAAAACCAAGTATAGTGTTACTGTACCATCCTCTGGTTTCTCAGTGAATTGTTTAAACTACTCTGCAGACTGAAGTCTCTACGAACAGTGACAAACACAGTGACAGCTGACTCATGAATGGGTCCAATGCGGGTTAAATGTGCAGCAGCATTCACATCAGGCCCCACGTCACTGTCGCAATAAGGACTACAACTACCAAGCAGAATAGTGCTGTGCTATCAGTTCACCTCACACAGAAACCCTTACCTCAAAGAGGAGACAGACACAGCTGCAAAACTTACATGTATTTCATACACTGATGGAACAAGCATAACTTTGCCGACACTTAAGCTGCACCAACTTTACAAGGCCATGACATCATTTTATGTGCCGAGTCCTCACCCAAGTGCCGTAGCGTGTCAAGTGCTTGGTTTCCATTCATTTCTGTGCAGTATTAAAACAGTAAAAAGAGACATGAGACTTGCTTGAGATATGTAATTCGTCACAGTGAACTGCTCCCTACTCTGTTTACCTATAATTACCTGTTCGACCGCAGATGGAGAGGAGAGGAAGGGCCCGTAGAAAACCAGATTGTCCATCAACAAAAAAAATCAATGGTCGTTGCTGGCCTGTTTAAGTGGCCACTGTCTCAGTGTGTCACACTGCACAGTGCTCGAGCCTCACTGGCCTTATTTATCCTGCCCTAATGAATTCACCAACAGGATTTCACTTAGCCACCGATCATCAGCTTTCTCAGCATTGATTTGCGGATAACAATGCACATCAAGCTACAAGAGCAACAAACGGCAGTGGGAGTGTTGTGTTTAATCAGAGCCGCTTGTTGTGTGGAGATTCATACATGCTTTGACCTGTTAAAAGCAGAATTATGTCTCATCTGTTGTCTTTAATTAGCACCCTATTGTGAAAATATGATAGAATCTGAAGAAGATGGCTCTGTTCCATGAAGTGTCTCAGTAAAGGTGGGCAAATACTGTGACACAGATATGCCTGATTTTAGTCAAACTGGTTGCACCCAATTTATTTTAGAGTCAGGCTGATTTTTTTGACAGATAACTTGTTTGCCGTGCAGTTTGAATGTCCCAGCAGCTGGTTAAGTGTGTCAGCTCCATGTCACAGCCAGACAATCTGCACAGTGTGAGCACAAAAGTCGCAGACTCTAGCCGCACAGCTTAAAATATAGTGCAAGTTAACATACACAGTATGGTCAGCTCAAGCCATGCTAGTGAGCCAGTATGCACAGTACCAGTGGACGTAGCCACCGTGATGTCACATCATTGGTTTGTGTGCTTCTCTTTGGCATTTTGTCCTTTGCCATATGGTCAGAGGTGACCATATTTGGACAGGATAGTGTGGATAACTGTGGATAACATGAGCTGCTATCTTAGCACAGTGTATTTATAGCCATGTTTAACTTTGACATTTTCGACTCTTGAGTCCTCATCCTGTGGGTTAACACTTCCATATCATGTATTTCGTTCACAATTTTCAGCCATTCATCTTGTGTTGGTGGTTCTGCCTCATACCATCTCTTCGTGGTGGCCTTTTTACAGGCTGCCAGCAAGATTTTCAGTAGGTATCTGTCTTCGACCAAAACTTTCTTAGGTGAATGTTACACAGTTAGCCTCACATTCATTAACTGAAAATACACTGAAATAGCGACAGGTACAGCTCCGCCTATATTCTGTAAATCTGGGGTTATGCCGCGATTATGTTACCTAACCAATTTGTCACTGTGGTAGCGACTTGTCAACAGACGACACCCACTGCTCACTCAAGTGGCCACGTACGTACTGGGTTTGGAAATTAGCACCAGTCACCAGCCAAAAAACCCCAATTGTACTCTGTTTAGTGGCTGGTAGATTTTGGAATCCACCAACCACAGTGGCAGATTGACAATTAAGTTAATTTCCAACTCTGGTGCTTACTACGCAAAACTGACACGTTTATTTCTGCTGTTAAGTTGGGCATTTTAACATGGGGGTCTATGGGGATTGACTCGTTCTTGGAGCCAGCCTCAAGTGGCCATTCAAGGAACTGCAGTTTTGGCACTATTGCATTGGCTTCATTTTTCAGCCCTGGAAGTTGTCACTTGGTAATAAAATGTTGATACTGGACAAATACTTTTAATATTATGATATTAATTATAGCGATATTACTATATTCTGCAGAATATATTTAATTCCATTCAGTCATAGACTTTCCTTAAACACACTTAGCAAACAGACTGCAAGAAATGTTAGGTTTAAAAACATTCAACACATCTGTCTATCGCTCACATAAGATCACACTCATTGGTGTTGTGGTCCCATAGCATGCATGGACTACAAAGATGGAGGACAGGGGGTACAATGTGTGAGAAAAAGATCCAAAATAAAAGATCCAAGAACTATTTTGTGTCTGTTATGGATTTTTAAAATGTTCAGTTAAGTAGTTGAAACACTTCAACAGGACATCTACGTTTTCCCCCTCAATGAAAAATCCTGAATCTATGAATTCAAGTGTCAAACTAAGATCAACTTTCCTCTTGAGCAGGTGAATGTGAGAACAAACTCTGCTCAAGCATCAATCTGGAACAGTATGTTCAAACATCTCAGTGGAGAGCAATAAGACTTTAAACACTGCAAAGCCAACGGCCACCCTTTTATCTTGTTTGGAAGAACAACAAAGCCAGCTCTAAGTTTGGCTGTCAAAGTATCCCTCACGCAATCTCCTGAGGGACAGAGATCAATTTGGCCAAATCCCTTAACAGCTGCACACCACTGGGACTGCAGTTAATGTGGACGCATGGTGACAGATGTGTTAAAGACGGAGGGATGTGACACCAAAGCTGGAGTGTGCTGCCCTCTGGTGGTGGAAATGAAGCACTTCACTGCAGACAGATTTGTGTTCAGATTCAATGAAAACCACTTGCTTGTCAAAACTGTTAAAACACTTACACACACACTCAGTGTAAGTGTTTAGTACTGCAACTGTTCTTGCATCGACAACATCCTTTGAAATCCTGAAGCGCTGCTGCAGGTCTTAAAACATTAAGGGCTAATCACCACATCCTGTAACACTGAGCACTTCCTTAGTGCTGCAGAAGGCCGTCACTCACACATCAGAGCATTTGACTTGTGTGTCAAAGGTAAGTGCCTCACTGCCTCCAAAAATAATCTGTCTCTTTATCACTGCTTAGAGTGACGCAGCAAGTGTTTAAGGAACTGCGTCAGGTGACAATACACTCATATCAATGTATCTGCAGTTTCAGTAGGCTGGTTCTCTTTATATTGTTCTACATTACTGTAATGTTAGACACACATGACAAAATGAAAGTAAAAACAAATGTTTCAGTAGAATAAATTTATATAATTCAGGAACTATTTAGAAAAGAAAAACAAAATGAGGTCACTCCCTGTCTTCTATTTATTCCAGATGCTACAACTGTGGAGCCCCCGGCCATCATGCCAAAGAGTGTCAGCTGCCGCCTCAGCCCAAAAAGTGCCATTGCTGTCAGAGTGTTTCCCACATGGTGGCCAGCTGTCCGGTCAAAGCACAGCAGCAGCAGCAGCAGCAGCAGCAGCAGCAGCAGCAGCATTCGTCTCCAGGCTCTCAGGGACCAGCTACCTCACAGAGGAACGAGGAAGAGGAGCAAAGCCAGGCCGCCCTCTCTGAGAACTCAGAGTGAATGCTTGAGGTTTTCCACTGGAGCACTGCTTTTACAAAGAGCTACCTCAGGTTTTATTTATTGAGGAGTCATTGCTGCGGTGCTGATGAGGTGTGTTGTTCGATAGAGCGCTGGCAGACATGTCCACTTTGAAAACTTTCATTTCTTAGGTTGTTTTTCTGCCTCGGATAAGTGTCTTAGCTTTGGAATGAAACAATCAGACTTACCGTTGATTCAGCCGTGTAGTAGCCACACATATCATGACTGATCTGACATGACGTGTGCCTCAGTTAACTGAGCCTTTCTTTAACAACTCTCCAAAGCATCACACACATACAGGGTGTGTGAGAATTTGATATATGGGTTTGCAGATATATGACATCTATAAAACCAGCATGATGGTTCTATTAGACCTCTGTATGTTATAGGTTTTCACATGTCAGAGCCGGAAAAACACAAATGCAAGTGGTAACACGTTGCATTCCAGTTAGGTTTTGGGTATTGTGCATGCTGGTCTACTGCCATGCCTAATTAGGACACTTCACAGGAAATGATGCATCATTCATTAGTTTAACCTGTTCTTTTGTTTCCAGTTGTAACAAATCAAATACCTGCTGTGAGAGAGGCCACTACACTCCGGCATGAATGTGGCTCTCACATTTTCCCAGTACTTATACTTTAGTTCATTTGCTACCTTGAAATGGTGCTAAACTTTGAGATAAATCTCAGGGCAAGTGACAAAGGTGACAATGTAGATGTTCTTGACCTTCTATTAAAGGTCCTGTATGTGACTTTCAGAGCATTAATATGGCAGCACACCACTATTTGCTATGTAAAGATACAGTGGAGTAATGGCGTCAGAGCAGAGAATGAAGTCACACTATCTCTTTGTATGCTGTAGTCTGAGCTTCTCTGTGGTTTGTTGTGGGAAGCCAGGCTGGCTACGCTTGCATGTGTGTATCCCACTGGCTTACCGAATAGCTGCGGTCATAAGCCCTTTTTAGAAAAGCCCAATCAGTCTTTTTTCAGCATTGGCAGTATAAAAACAAAATCGGGGAGTGCAGCAAAATGCCGCCTACCTACTTTTGTTTATACAGAATGTGTCTTTTTCGGGGCAATGGGGGGCGTGAGCAAGTAACAAAACATGTAGCTCAGCGAGTGACGTAAACAGTGACGTGGGAGGGAAGCCGCGGCTAGTCAGATGGCGATTCTCTCGTAAATCGGCCCGTCCTTCACCGTCCCCGTCATCTGATGGTTAATGGCCTCTTCGTTTGCGAGGACAAGGAGGGCGCGCAATTCCTTGTCTCCCCAGTTGCTCATCTTTACAGTGTCTGTCAGGTTTGTGTTTCCCTCTTGCTACTAGCTGCTCGCTAATTCCTGCTATCAGCTGTTTCCTGTTTATCCACCGCCAGTGGGTCGCACGTGGGGCGTCATCAACAGCTCCTCCCACAAGTCATCAACAGCCCCTCCCGTTGCGGAAGGGCGCCTCAGTCTGTTTAAACCAAAAAGGTTCCGCCAATATGACTTAACCTCCAAGGCGGAAAATTGGGCACCTCAGATCAACTCGCCAATCCGGCTCTGTGTGTCGCAGCTGGCCGGCAAATTGGCCCAACATTTGTGGAAAATCTGGCAGTGTAAAAGGGGCTATAGAGAGGCTTATATCTGGACGACATCGTTGCGATAGAGTAGCACCCACCTTCTGGTTCCCCCAATACTGTTAGCTCTGTTAGCACTGTTGCCGTTGTTTAGCACTGTTTATGGAGTTAGCATCATTAGCTGCTAGCTGCTGGCCTCACCAACTCCATGTTGACAACTCATACGCTCTGAATTTCACATACAGCTCCTTTACGTTGTTAGTTACTGTCAGGACCTTTAACATGTAGCCTCCACATACACCATTGTACACTCATAGCTTTATCCATTTTGCTAACCAGTTAGATTAGCCACGAGTTAGCTTGATTAGCAAATTCAACAAACTTGTTAATATTTCTTCTAAAGCTTTAACATAAAACAAGGTCTGACTAGATTGTAACGTGTTGATAATACCCTGTTTTTGAAGTGAGATAAAGTGGTGCCACAGAGTATTAGGGTCACTGCAGGGAAATAAAAAAAAATAATCCAAACATTTGAGAAGTCAGAAATATAAGAGTAGTAAATAGTGAGAATAGCTGTGGTAAACATCTCTTTTCCCCCCAAAATATGACAAACATTTTTTGTATATCATTTTTATTTTTGTAAAATTCCATTGAAAATCAAGACCTTTTCTGAAATGTCTTTATTCATCATTACATCTTCTCCTCAAAATATTATTGTAATCCTAAATCCTAAAAAAAAGTGTCCCTTAGACTCTGCGGTAAATTGCCAATATTTTTTTTTTAATTACTAAACTTAAATAATGAGGTAAACAATCCACCATGTGAATGTAAGCGAGACAACATGTCCTGCGCTGCCAAATATTTTGCTAAAAACATTTGTGTCCGCCTTTATGGAAAAACATTTTCAGGTATTATAGTGAAAAGTGAATGTCACAACATAAGTGCCATAACCTCCACTAAAAACAACATTATTTCACCACACACATGCTTTTCAAAAATAATTCTACTTTGTCTGTAGTTGTGGTGAAGTTTACGTCTTACTCTAATTACCAAGTTGCCATTTCGTCACTTAAACTTATATGCAAGACCAGTGTTGATTGTACGGCAGAGTTTGTCTGCGAAACAGTATTAATCTGAATGTTCACACGTATATCAGGGATATTTTCACATTAACAGTAGTTGCTCATTTATTGTATTTGAAAGTTGTAGGTGAAGCAGGAAGTAGCTGAGATCTGTCCTCACTCATTTTAGTGAAGGGGATGAATGTATATAGACATTATTTTTTTTATATTAACTATTTATTCAGAGTTGTTCTCCTGGACGTTTGACAGCTCATTTGATCCTGTGCTGTGATTCAGAAACATCTTTGGACCAATCAAAACTCAGTATGTCACAGCTTTTGGACAAACTCTGACACCTCTTTTACAGTTGACTGACGGTATCATTTTGCAAATTAACTGAATTGTCATGACACAGAAAAAACAGCATTCCAGTGTTTAATGTTTATATTTGTGAATGTAATGGTTTCTCAGTAACCTCAGACTGCATTTATTTAATTTTTGAACTCAGGGAGAACTTTTTTTGACCTCGTGTCTTTGAGGATGTGTCTGGATGTTTAAGTTATTTACTGTGTTGGGGTGCTGGAGGACCCAGGGCATTAACTGCCAAATGAGCCGTGCACTTTCACAGTGTCATTGTCTGCCATACACCACAGAGCAGCAAGCACTGTGACAGCGTTACATGACTTAAAGGAACCGTCCATACTGAGCACCCTTTTACACTGTGCATGCTTCAGTATGATGTCTTGGTAGGGTTTGTGCTTTGCTAATGTGGACCTATTTGACATGTAGACAAGTGGTCAAACAGATGATGTGATGCCGTTTTAAGATATTTAGCTACAGTGGAGTGGGACTGTAGAAATGTTGTCATGCTATATAAAAACCAGCTGTAGAGGAGAGAAGCAGCCTGTTTTTTCTGGTAGTATTTCAAAAGGTTAAAGTTGCTATTATGGAGCCTAAACAGAGTAGTTACCAGGGCTGTGGACCCAAATCACATGACTTGGATTAATGACTTGGATTTTAACACCAATGACTTGTGACTTCACTTTGACTTGAGCCTTTTGACTTGAAAATATGTGATACCTTCACCCAAGCCCAAGATGAACAATTTCATTATTTAAAAAGTGCACCACGATTCAGTTAATTTCCCTTCGTTTCCTGAATCAACGCTATTCACTCCTAGCAAGGCAACACTTTGGCTAACTCTCCAGATCCACTTTGTTTGGACAAGTCTAGTCAAGTTTCATGTGTGCCAGTCGGAAAAATCTGTTCCGTCCATCCGTCCATTTTCATCCACTTATCTGGGGACGGGTCGCGGGGGCAGCAGGCCAAGCAAAGCACCTCAGATGTCCCTCTTTCCAGCAACGCTTTCCAGCTCCTCCTGGTGGACCCCAAGGTGTTCCCAGGCCAGATGAGATATGTAATCCCTCCAGTGTGTTTTGGGTCTGCCCCGGGGCCTCCTACCAGTGGGACGTGCCCAGAACACCTCTAACTGGAGGCGCCCAGGAGGATCCTGATCAGATCCCCGAACCACCTCAACTGACCCCTTTCGATGCGAAGGAGCAGCGGCTCTACTCCGAGCTCCCTCTGGATGTCGGAGCTCCTCACCCTATCTCTAAGGCTGAGCCCAGACACCCCACAGAGGAAACTCATTTTGGCCGCTTGTATCTGTGATCTCATTCTTTCAGTCACTGCCCAGAGCTCATGACCATAGGTGAGGGTTGGGACATAGATGGACCAGTAAATCCAAAGCTTTGCCTTCTGGCTCAGCTCGCTCTTCAGCGCAGCGCCTGCATCACTGCAGAAGCCGCACCAAACCACTGATCAATCTCACGCTTGGTTCAATCCCCACTTGTGAATAAGATTCTGAATCTGATATAAAGATAATTGTGTTCGTGTGTAAAATCTAAGCGCTGGCCAACAAAATCCAATTGCAGTTTGCAACACATGGATTGAAAATTGCAAACAGGGAGGCTTTCAACAAATTTGTTTTCACATATAAGTACACCTACTATTCTAAAATACCATGTATATGTACCATATGTTATAACTCCTAAGTTTAGGAATTGGTACTTGACTGTCTTGACTTGACTGACTATCTTTTGACTTGCAAAGCAATGACTTGGTCCCACCTTTGGTAGTTACCTGGCCCACTGAGCTAGCTCAATAGATTAGCCAGTTAGCTAGCTTATGAGCTACCGCATCTGTGTTATGGTTAGGGCATTAGGGTAGGGTAATTAGCATTGAAAAAATAGTTTTTTGATATCCCTTCTTTAAGGGTGTGAGATCAGAAGAACGATATCATTCTCATACCTGTGCATCAAGAAACCCCACGCAGCTGGAGCCCAGATCTGTTTAGCTTAACTTAGCTTAGCTTAGGTTAGCATAAAGCGAGGAAGCAGAAGGAAATGGCAAGTCTGGCTCTGTCCAAAGTGAAAAAACAACAAAAAATAAATAAAAAAAGAAAAGAAAAACCCACCAGCACCGAAAAGTTGTCTCAGAAAATAAATGAATAAAAATTAACACAGGTCATCACAGACACTATATTTGAAATGTCATCATGATGTTGTTTTTATTGTAAATATTCATCGTCTTTTTCAGGTATATTAATATTTATGATGTGTCTGCATGATAACGAGTAGATGAATAGATTAGCTAATGGGACTGGGACCTGATGACACAGCACAAAGGATGTTTAAGAGCATCAATAACCTGCAGATCATCATTAAGGGTCATGATGCCTGAGCTCACCATGATGCAGTGTCTGATCTATCATGTATAATATTCTCCTTCAGTCCCAGTGTTTTGTCTTGTTTTGTTGTAGTTTGTATTCCTTCTCATGTGTGAACAAGACAGAACTCTTCTTGTCACAAATCTATACAAGTCTACCTCAGGTGTGATTTTGGACAGCTTGTGAACAGCTTGTCCAAAAAACAGTTAATGTATATTTTTTGTTTATGAAGTGGTCTGTTCAAGTATTTATTACTTTTTCTATTTTGCTTTTTTTTTGTGATGTGTGCTACCTCATTGACCTTACTCTATATTTTTTCTAGTATCTTAATGCCTGTTGTTGCTGCCGATATAACAAGACATGCTCTACGTGAGACCAAAGTGGGGCTTTTGAAAGAAGTCTTGTTTTCAGGAAATAGCGAGACACAAAAAGACCTGATGAAAACACAGATAAGATGTTCACTTGCATTATTTAAACTGACACTCATCGCCTATCTTTACCCACCAGAGCAGACACACCCGCCATTTTTGAGTCTCTGACCGTTAACTGTACAGATGAATGTTTTGACTATAAGAATGGCCATGTTGTCTTTGGGTGTAAATCTAATCTTTACTTAGTGGGTCTACTCAGGGTTGTGCTGAACACATGTTGTAGGGTTATTTAACTCAATTATTAAGTTTGTCTTTCAGTGTCATCTCAAACAAACTGTGCTGCAATACAATGGAAAATTAAAGCTCTTTAAAGAATTGAAGATTTGTGTTTTATTGACCTGTTTCTTGTGTTTACGCTTTGGAATAGACCTGTGACGATGTCTGATCAGAGATTTTTAACTGTGGAGGAATAAATAAATGGAAATATTGTTAAGTGGGCCTTCCACATATCACACATCTGTCATTATCTTAAAAAAAAAAAAAGAAGTCAAATTATAAGTTTCATCAAGAATGGCGTTTATAGGTCAGCGCAGGTGTTCACGTTATTGTGTCCACCCCCTGTCGGTGACAGTTCGGTCTGAGGGGAGGGCAGAGGGCGTCCGCATTGTACTGCCTGGCTGCCTATTGACACAGACATGGGGAGCCTCATAAAGCTGGACACATTCAGCTAAGGGTGAGGCCGGATGTGCTGTCATTGCCCTTCAAAATATGGTTTTACACTAATAGGAAAAAGAACTCATGAAATTGTTAGTTATATAATTGTAAAAACAAGCAAGTGTGGTGTGAAATAATTTAGTTTAATTTACTACTAGTTACCTTGTAAAGATGTAATAGGTAATGTAACTATTTTAATTATTTTATCAAAGTAATGACATTTATTACATTTGATGACTTTTTTGATTACTTTTGTGACAAATGTTTTAACGTGGGCAACAAAAATAAAAAGTGCACTTAAATTAGTTTTAGCTTTGATGACTGGCGTTGTAAATATGCCAAAAGTCAACGATCTTCTTCGACGAAAATATGCAAAGTGACAGAAATAATGTTTTTTATTTACCTGAAAGAACATCTTCAGATGTAACCAGTTTGTATCACTAACATTTTGATTAGTAACTAGAATTTAATTACAAATTGTTTCTCAGTAACTGATTACAATTTAATCTTGATTTATTTTGTATTTTAATTAGGCTACAGAACTCAATTACATGTAACTAGTTACTTCCCAACACTGATTGTATTACCTGCAACCCTCATGTTGAATACATATATATTATTAGTACACAATAAAATAAAATTGATCATCAATTATTTGCTTCAGATATATTTATTAAATTTATGTTAATAATAATAATGATGATGATGATCATAATAATAATAATAATTGAATGACAGTAATGTAATTCCTGTGGAAACTTGTTACGGTGCTGCAGCTGAAGATTAGGGTTTTATTTTTAAATTTTGGATATATTCCATATTTCCAGATAGTGAATGTTTAGACATTAGAAAAATATTAGTATGCCAGATCATGATTTATTGTCCTCTCTTTTTTTCTTCAAAACTTTATTGAAAGGTATAGAGATTCACAAAACAGCAGACATGTACTCCTTGCATTTAGACAAATATAAGTACATATTCAAATAAATAAGTAGGCCTAATAAAAGGTATTGCCGACATCATGAAAACATGATAACTTTGTTACGTGCAAAATAAAAATGAAAAAACAAACAAACAAGCAGACAGAAAGAAAAACAAACAGAAACATACATATTATTCCTCCTTAAAGAAATTATTATATAATTCTAGAGTTTTCTTTTTTTTTTTTGTATTAATAAGTTTGAGGGTTCAGATATTCCTCACATTCATGCGTAAAAGCAGTAAAGTTTGGGGTGATTTTTACTATTCTACATTTGTGTAAGTTCACAACAAAGTCAAAATATGAAATTACATTTTTGCAGCTGATTTCAGTAGGCTATTATTATTGGTTTTACACAATATATCGTTTTTTAGATGAGACCAAAGGAATTTGAATATCTGCAATAATTTAATAAATGTATAAGAGATTCTGGGTCTGTGTTACAAAAATCACAGTTGTTCTCTCTGTCTAAGAATTTAGAAAAGTATAAATTAAAGTTTTATTGTTCTCAGCAAACGGGCTTTTATTTTGAAACGCGTCACCGGAAGTCGCCTCAGCCTGGCCGCCGCTGCGCAGCACCGCACAGCAGCTGCACGCGCTCACGTCCAGTGTTTGACAAAACCTCCTTGGTGTGACTGTGCGAGCAGAACGTGTGCGGCGGTAATGGCTGCCAGGGAGAGTGAGGAAGACAACAAATGAACCCCAGAGAGACGACTCACAGGTGAGAGCGCAGACATGACAACTCTGCACCCTCCTCCACATCTACACTATTGTCTCGCGCGCTGTGGCGACTTGTCCAGTCGGCTCGCAGGTGTGTTTTGAGGAATCTGGTTGGATTCTTGATGGCACACACACGCACACATACACGCGCGCACACACATACACACGCTGGACAATAAACTGTCAATACCCAGTGCTTATCATGCGTGCCGCCTCCGCGCCCTCGCGCTACCACCGCTCAGGAGCAGCGGACTTGTGTGAGGTTTGAATCTGAGGTGAACAGTTAGCTTGTATGTGTCGGCTGTGCTGGCGCGAGCTGGACTCTTTGTTAGCTGCTGTTAACGTGATTAGCTAACGTTAGCTAACCAACAACATCGTTAGCTGACGGTGGCCAGGCCACATAGCTGTTAGCCTGTTAGCCAATCAGCCCAGTGGATGTCTAATTAGCCCGTTAGCATGCTGGGCTATCACTCTCTCTGTCACAGGGGCAGCGTTTCGCTTCGGACTTTTTTGGGGATGTTTCTCATCACTAAATCTGCCAGTGTCAAGTGTATATATATATTAAAATGAAGTTTTGTGATTTGTCCAGTGGGTAGCCACGTACAGGCAGGTGCTGGGGTGAGTTTGAACTGTCAGTGAATAGTTGTCCACTGTGAGTCTGGTTAAAGTGTCTTTATATTCTGCTCATGCTTATTGTTTATTATTGAAAACAGCAGTTAAGTAGGTTTAATAATTCAACTTAAAAAGATTGTCTGAATAAAATGAGGTCCCACTCCTCATAGCCAGCAGATGTAATGTTATGTAACATGTGCCACATATATATGACATGTGTCATTGAATTGGCCAAACAAACACTCAATGTAGTTTTTTGTGAGGCTGTTGTTTACCACAGTGTATTGAAATTATTAATGAATAATGATAACTACTGTTAATACTGCGTTTGTGTAGAAGTCAAAGTAATGCTGGAACAATTATTCAATCACAAGGGAAACACTCAGTTTCCTGCTTGTTATATATGATATTTTTTATGTGATACTCTGCTATTATCTACATTATGTGATTGCACATTGGATATCTTTGGGTTTTGGACTGTTGTTTGGACGAGACAAGCAGTTTAAAGTTGTCACCTTGCACTTAATAATGAATTTACAATATAATCAGGTTAATGGGCGATGGAAATAATCAGCTCTTTCTTTCATTCATTCATTCAACCTTTATTTTAACTCTGAAATACACTGAGACCTCGTTTACAGTGTAGCTGAGTAAAACAGTAGCACTTCGACATAGGAAATAAACCAAAGAGAAACTTATTTGAAAGTGGCAACATGAAGTAAAATGCAATAAAACCATAGTTAAAAATGTGAAATAAATAAAAGCATCAATGATGAATAAAAACTGTAGACTGTAGTTCCACAAATTTATAGACATCTGTTTTCCTTCACATTTAGTCTTAACAAAATGCTTAAGTATCTTAATCAGTTGTTGGAAAACTTAAAGGGGAACACCACCTAAATTAAGAATTCCAGTATCTTATTTCCATGACCTAGGAAAGTTTGATCAATATTGGTGAGTCTCAAACTTGTGATGTCACACAGTATAAAGTCTGGAGCTGCTCCATAGACAATGAATGTTTGTTTTCTACTTTATACCCAAATGAGCTTCACTCTATCGTAGTGTCTCAATACTGAAACAGAAAATGTTCCTATACTCAGAACACTCTCCTGGGTGCTCTCACTATCATCTTTAACATCTTTCCCAATTCATTGTCTATGGAGCAGCTCCAGACTTAACACACTGTGACATCAAAATTTGAATTTTAGCACAGTGGTTTTTAAATTTAGGAGAGAGTTGTTCATATTTACTAATATTTTAAACTTTCTTAAGCCTCGTTTCCACTTATGTATGTGACTAGTGTCTGTAGATGCATAAATAAACAGATGATGCATCAAGTGTCCTGTGCAAGGAAGTGCATTTCTTTCTTTACGGATGGATAGATACCTAGAAACTACCTGTAGTCATGGGGGAGAAGCTAGTTTCGTCCATTTTTCACCATCCAGTATTTTGTGAAATATTTAATTAAAAAGACATATGAACGGCTGAACGAGTCGTAATGACAATCTGACTGTATATAATGTTTAACTATATTTTAGCAGAATAACACTACTCAGATTTACAGTGTGTTCAAAGTAGATAAATATTTTTAATCATACAGACTCACTTGACAATCACCAGGCAACTGAATTGAAGGTCACAGTCTGTTAGCTAGTTAGCAGTCTGTTAGCTAAGCTAGCACACTGTCATGTTTCTCCGAAATCCACCAAGACTTAAATCTTTTTGACATACCCAAAGCAAATTTGGGACCGAAATATTGTGGAGGGGCGGGATTTTGCAGGCACATTACGAGGCGTTCAACCATACGAATAACACATATGAATCTTGAAAATGGACGTAGTTCTCCTTTAATAGAATACCTGGTTATGAAAGCGATTATTAGTTGCAGCCCTGGAGCTATTTTCTGCTCTGGCAGGTGGATGTGGATTATGTAACTACATAATAAGGAGGAGTGAAACTGTTGGCATGTCTTGACCTCGTCTTGTAAGGTGTGCCCTTTCCACACTTCCCAATTTCAATGTAAACTGCTTGTCGTACATCAGCGTATAAGCCTCAGTGGCACAGCGATGTCTGGGATGCTTTACATGTTGGTGTGAGGTGCAGGTGCAGGGACATGCAGTCATAAACACCTCTACATGGTAACATAATAACGCTGTAACTGACACCAATTTGTGAAACGTGGTGTCAGTTTCACTGTGGTGTGGTGGAGGTGTGTGAGGGGTTTGTGCGGTGGTCATCTTGGACACGCTGCTCTGTAAAGGTGCTAAAAGTGTGCAGGAGGTGTGTGTAGGTTTCCTCATTGTGTTCTTTCAGTGGGTGAGTTTCCTGCTGCTCTTTTATGATGTGCTCTGCCATCACACTGAACGATAATAAGAGATGCTGTTGTGTTTATTCGTTAAAAAAAAAAGATGTGTTTTTGCTCCAGGGACCCAGAACACATGTCAATGATCTATTAAAATACCACCCACCTTCTTCCCCCAGGATGCCAGTCAAGTGTGCAGTGTTGGGGAGCAGCTTGGTCTGTTTGTTTTAATATTCAGATGTACTGAGGAGTTTGATTACAAGCCAGGAAAGTTATTGGGATTTTAAGAGAGAGTGTATGGCTCAGGAAAAAGGGAAATTTATTTTGTGGCTGGGGGAAGATGTCAGGTTTACTAGTCCACAAGAGGGAGCAAAAAGAAGAATAATGTTGGCTTTCAGGGGTGATTTCTAGTATATCATTGCTGGGGACTGTAGAGCCTGGTGAAATGCCAAATACACTGAATGACACATTCCCTTAGAAAAGATGTGAGGCTGCTTGCTAACAAGTGATGTCCAGACAACAGACGTGACTCCTGTGCTGTATCAAAAGACACTGGTGTTAACAACAGTTAAATCTGGGGTCGTAAAGTAGTTGAATTTCAGCCAACTTTATTTTATGAGGTTAAACTGCATATATCAAAAGATCATTCTCAGTAACTAAATCTTATGTTTAACTTACACATCCTTTAAAACAGAACAGCTCACTTGATAAAAATGAACCAGTGACATTCATTCATTCATTATCCTTATCTGTGTATCCTAGCACTGGGTCGTGGGAGACCTGGAGCCTATCCCAGCTGACATTGTGTGAGAGGCAGAGTACACCCTGGACAGGTCAGCAGACTATCACAGGGCTGACACATAGAGACAGACAACCATTGACACTCACATTCACACCTAGGGACAATTTAGAGTCACCAGTTAACCTAACCTCATCTCCATTCTGAAACACACACACGCATCTCTCTCGTTCAGCCTAGCCAGAACACATCCAGCCAGTGCAAATGTGTTTGAAGCTCGTACATACTGTCTGTGCTAGTGTGTATGTGTGTGCTTGATCAGAACTGCTGGTTAGTCTTGCATGCCAGTCCAAACTCCTCCCATTTTCCTCTGAGTATCTTCATCATATCTTTAACCCACTGGTGTTTCTCATGCTGATGTCTGAGTGTAGCAGCACTTAATCGACTAGTTGGGTCTAGCACCAGACTGACACCTATCCCTAATGATCACTGTGCTAAGATATAGGCTACCTGACAAAAGTCTGAATTGGTCTGTACATGTCTTAGGACTGAAAATATGTCAAACACTGTGTCCACTGCTGGCAGCGTCGTCAAAGAGGCTGCGGCAAACGGTAATTACAGCTAAGCCCGACAAAGTTCAAACAGCTGAGTCTAATGAGCTGCAGCAGTAACTGATGGATGATGATCTCAGGCTGCTGGGGTGGAACTTATACTGATGAAACACAAAGCTGAGCCTCAGATGTCCCAAAGTGGCCTTTGAAGCCAGGGTAAAAAAATTGTGTAGGTAACACCATAAGCTTTCCTCTGGTGCTGACTGAACTTAACATAATTTAGCCCACTAATGGTTTTAAGGATAATAAAAGATGTACGTTCTTTATTCATCCATCCTAAAATTGTTTTGTTTAGTGTCTAACAAGTGTGAGAGCCACAGAGAAAGTGAACAGCATCTTTAAAAAGCTAAGCCCGTGTTTTCTGCCCACAGTGAGGACTAGG
The DNA here is from genome assembly GCF_006386435.1 of Epinephelus moara. Classification (NCBI taxonomy): domain Eukaryota; kingdom Metazoa; phylum Chordata; class Actinopteri; order Perciformes; family Serranidae; genus Epinephelus; species Epinephelus moara. The sequence goes on from NC_065527.1 coordinate 6,887,275, forward strand.
ATGGTAAGCAGCCAGCCGAAGTACGAGCTGATCCAGGAGGTGGGGCGTGGCAGTTACGGCGTGGTCTATGAGGCAGTGGTGAAGCGCACAGGCGCCCGGGTGGCGGTGAAGAAGATCCGCTGCCATTCTCCGGAGAATGTGGAGCTCGCCCTGCGGGAGTTCTGGGCCCTCAGCAGCATCCAAAGCCAGCACCCAAACGTCATCCACCTGGAGGAGTGCATCCTGCAGCGGGACCAGCTGGCTCAGAGGATGAACCACGGCTCCAGCTCCCCGCTCTACCTGGAGGTGAGGACACATCACTTGGTTGGGGGCAGTGTGCTGTAGTTTAACAGTAAACCTGAGGTGATGTTGAAGAGTGAAGATGATACGTACAAGCTTTAAAACAATGTTGATGGTGCCAGCAATCGATTACTTCATTTATTAGAGTGGTGAATTGGTTTACTTCACTTTGAGTGGTATTACTGTGCTGGTGAAGAACACACTCAACACCTCCTGCAGCTACGTCACAGTAAAAGCCTTCCAGGAAAGAGAACTGATTGACTTTAAATTGTGTGCAGGAAATATCAGAGGATGTAGCTTACAGCTTTGTAGGCAGATCAGTGTCACGCAAGTGGACAGGTTAGTTCTTGATTAGTAATATCCTCTATCCCCTGCTGATGGTTAACACTGTCTATGAATGGATACTCATAATATGGCTAATGTTGAGATTAGGACCTGTGGCTTTGCGCACTGGGCAGATCTTTCTTCTGTACATTTTGTTTAAGCACAGGACTTTTCTTTCAGTTTAAATCCACAGAAGTAAAACTTGAATAATCCACTCTAAGCTCCTGCATGCATGTGATTATAACCATATATCACAGCAGGAGATTTCAAAGTCTGTCAGTGTCTTTGTTTGCATTTTGGCAAATTGTCAACATTAAAGTACGCTGCATTAGCTATAACCAGTTCCTGTTGTCATTACACCCATGGATGCACAGACAACAATCACCGGGTCATTTTGACGCTGAAGAAAACGAAAGAGAAACCTGATTATTCTCAGTGAAGCTTTTTAGTGATAAGATCCAGTTAGCAGTGAAACCTCTGGACCAGAGCAGCCAGACACAATACAGACTGAAGATAATTTAGCTCTAGTTTAGTTTTCTGTTGCCTGTTTTCACTCCATCAAAACTGTCTCCGTAAGAATGACGTCCATCATGATGATCTGATCAGTGCCCTACATACAGTATTGATTTAATCTACATTACCTAGTCCTAATGAGGCATGAAGAGTACTGTCTGACAGGGATGCACATATTGCAGTGCTGTTTTGTGTTGTGTCGCTGTTCGATTTTTTATTTGTATTTACAAATGAAAATCTAAGTTATATTTGATTTTGATATTTAAATTGATAAGTCTACTGTCTTCTAATTAGGTAAGCCAATAGTGCTAACAAGCCACTGCAACATTGACTGGCTACTCATCTTTTGTAAAGGAATTACTCACAAAATCATCATTTGCCTTGAATTCGTGAAGCCAGTACATGTACAAAAACGGTTGCCATTGAATTAAATGTCTGGTTAAAATAAACATATAAACACACAGAAACACATCCTCATGCATTTGTTATATCCTCCTGCTACACCAAATTTGTACAGAATTTCTAAACCGGGGTCGTGAACCGAACCGGGTGGGGGGGGGGGGGGGGGGGGGGGTCAGATATAGCGTCTTTTGCATACACAGACCCATTCCTTTCAATGTACGCGCGCTCACAACCCAAAGCGACGTCGTAGTGGCGCGCATTTGGTGTGACGCGCTTGTTTTTTCGTCCGGCGCACAGCTCCACGGACCTGCTTCTCCCTCCGGTGTTGTATCAGATCCCGGTTCCCCCTCAGGCTGTGTCTCTCCTACAGTTTCCCACAGAGCTCTGCCCCATTTGAAAGGCAAAGGAAGCCCGTATGTGGAAAGATGTCACCTCTGAGATGTAGAATGTGTATTATAGCAGGGTATCCGTGGATCCTTGAAAAGTCTTAAAAAATCTTAAATTCATGTATCTAAAATTAAGGCCTAAAAATGTCTTAAATTCATTAGAAATGTCTTAAATTGGTCTTAAATTCATTACTCAAAGGTCTTAAAATTGTTGTGGCAGGAATATTTAATCTGACTTTCTTTCTTTTCTTTTTTTTTTTCTCGCGGCACTTTTCTGTGAGTGTCCATGCGCCATCCAATAATGGCGCGCGCTGGCGGTAGCACATACACAATGAATGGGTTTGTCGGCTCTGTGTGAAAAGGGCTTAACGGCGCATGCTGGCCACCTGGCACTCAATATGCTGCTGTAGTGGTTTGTTTTCCAGACGTGAGTATCTTTGAGCAGTGAAAGTTATTATTTATTTCTTTTTACTTGTCGGCAGTGATTTGCTTTCCACAGAGCTCTACGTGCGAGCATTTTACTCGCATTTGCGACTAAAAACGTGCCAGCAAAATAAATCATTCAGCACGCTGTGCGAGTACAGATTTCAACCAGCAGCAGAAACGAAAGGCGAATCCTGCCGGTTGTGGGTTGAACGGGGGTCACAGACAGGAATACGGCGGTCAAATAGCCTACGGCGGCTCCGCGGCACAAAATAACAGCTTACCGGCGACAGAGAAGTCCGACTCCAGGTCCAGTAGCCTAATTTCCTCTTTCGTTGGCGTCATGACTGCCCAGTAGTACCTGGACAGCCGAGCCGTGGCGGCACACAGGTGTGTGGCGTGTCAGAGGAGAAACGAGCCGTTCACAAACCTCACCGCACTTTAGGGACTGTTCTTTACTTATGAAGGGACTGTTAGAGGAGGAGGGTGGCTGGTTGATTTTTATTTTATTTATTTATTTTATTTTATTTCAATCCCCCCCATGTTAATCACTGATTAATGCTGTTTTTGAAGTATGAATAAGTCAATAAGTAATTTATTCCATTGAAATATCATTGATGTAGAAAAGTGATTTATCTTTTTAAAAATGACAAAAGGCACATCTGCCTCATTTTTGCTGTGGTATCGTGATACTACTCAGAACCGTGATACTTTCACTGGTATCCCACTTTTGGGAGTGGGGGAACACTGCTCTCTCAGAGGCCCAAAGTGTTCCCTTACTTCTAATTTTACAAATTAAGCACTGGCTATAGTACAGCAGGATCCCCCAACCATCGCTTATATTTATAGTTTTTTCGGTCTTAAATTCCATTCAAGGTGGCATTAACAAGGTCTTAAAAAGTCTTAAATTTAACTTACTGAAACCTGCAGATACCTAGAAGAGAAACACACATTTCAGGACCGTTGACTTGTATCATCAGAACAGACATGTCCTGTGATTTTCAGCCTCCTTTCATATTTAATAGAATCGAAAAGTACAGCTGTCAAGATGCCCCCCACCACAGGCCTTTGCCACCTTGGTCTCGAAATAACCCAGGGAAAACCCTGCTTTATACCCCATGACATCACAAATTTAAGTTTTAGCTCTCTAGTTTTTGGATTTGGTAGAGAGTTGTTCATGTTCATTAATATTTTTTGACTGTCTTAGACCACAGGAAGAACATGTATGGATTTTAAAATGGCCCTTGTTCCCTTTTAACATCTTTAGACTCAATCTTTGTTGGCAAGACATCGGGCCAAACATTCCTGTCCACACGTCACAGAGACGATGGCAGCTCCGTTTGAACAACACTTGTTGGCTGGCTACATGTTGCCGTGTCTTAAAATAGATGAACATTTTAATTTGTTGTAATGAATTTGAAGCCTGTTTGATTCATCGTGATATCCTCTGACTTACGTTAGATTATAAGAGGGATGTTCATTGTTCCATTCACTGCTAACCACAGCTGACATGTTGCTGTTGGCAAAGATGTCTTGTCAAGATGTTTCTGTGACGATGTAGACCTGATGGTTTAAACGTGCCAGTGATTTTTCCAGTGACAGAAAGTTAATCATCAGCAGCAAGCCAGCTGTTTGTTGTGTAAACATATATTATAGTTAATAGTGTTGGAGATTACAATGATGGAGACAGAAAATATCAGCATCAATATTGGCACTTGGAGTAAAAACAAAGCAGATGGATCCTGGTTTATATTCGTGTGTGTGCTGCTGATGCACTGGAAGTTTCTAGTTGGATCTGTATTGTCCCTGGTCTCCATGCCCCCACATTGACATGAACGTGTTATCAGGTTGAAGGGGGGGCGACTCCCCTCCCCTGCCCTCCCCTCCCTACTCAACCTGTCTGCAGCCTGTCATGTCGCAGTGCCTCCCTGCTGTCTGGTGGCGGGCACACAGGCACTCTGCCGGTGCCTGATTATAGTCTCTCAGCGGCACGCGGGGCTATTGTCAGACCGTTCATTCAGTTTTCTGCAGTGCTTGCATTGGACACTTTCCCAGAATCCCTTTATTCCAGCTCTTTTTTATTTCTCTGTAATGTTCCAGTACGTGCTTACAGAAGAACAAACGATAATAGGGCAGAGTTATCTGACCGCACCAACTGTGGGATAATTTGAATCTATTCTTTCTGGGTAGTTCATTCTTTGGCGAGTGGCGTGTCAGACAATTTGCAGCCATTTGTTTACAGCAGGGTTTCCACTAGAAATTGTCCACTACACATATTCAGGGCACATTGTTGCCTGTAAAGCAGTTTACATCAAAAGCTTTAATGTGTGGATTAGCCGGCCTCAGCTGACACGTCACACTCTTCAGTTCATCAACTCATAGTTTAACTTGTGTCACTGTCACACACCAACTGAGAGTCCAACTATTTACAGCACACACCCTTCAAGTTTCCCTCGCACTTCATCCTCAATTGACATGTCATCCATTTCCAACTACGTTCATCTCTTACTCTTTAGCTGACATTTCAACTGCTTTCAGTAGTTACACATCAGCTTCTTTCAGTTGTCTTCTCATCTTACCCTTCAGTGGCCCTCAACTTTACTCCAAAACTGATATTTGAACCAGAGTTTACGTTAGACGGCATGTGCTGGCTTTTGGTCAGTATCAGGTGTAGTTGTCTGGTGGATGAAAATATCAATGGCCGAAATGTTCAGTAGGAAATATGCCAAATGAGTTAATCAATAGCATATTAAATAGCCTGATGTTGTGTGACCTTTTAGATATGTATCCAAGACAACTTCAATAATTTTGGATATTAATTACCAATGAATCTATTTATCCACCAAAGCTGTACAGAGTGCGTTCCTGCCTCTCAGAGCACTAGGCTTGTCACGATACCAGAATTTCAGTAGTCGATACCAATACCAGTGAGTTTCCACGATTCTCGATACTCATTCGACAACACGATGAAAATCAAAAAACAGAAATTGAAACTCACTCACCTTGAATTCTTTAAACAAGTCAGGGTGTCTGTCTTTTAAGTGTTTAGCCAGGTTTGAAGTGTTTCCTCCTTTTGTCAGGAAACTTCGGAGGCACCGTTTGCACACTGTTTTTTGCGAGTTTATAATTACCTCGCTTTCATCTGCCTCAAATGCAAAATATCTCCACACAGGACTTCTACTACCCTGACTTTGGTAGTAGTGACTCCAGCACATGTGAGTTGTTGACGGTGACAACGTGTGTGTCGGCTTCGTCGCGTGTACCAAGTGCAGTGCGATGCTGGTATATGACAGCAAAAAGACGGGGACCTCGACATTTAAGAGGCATGTGACGAAGGCTTGCCATGGAAAGAAAGACGAGAGTCAGCCCTCAATGTCCACGTTCGTAAGTCAGGTTTAAACCGAGCTCGGGCTCGTAATTACAGTTAAAGGGATGGGCCGGGCTCGGACAGAACGTGCACTTTGTAAGCTCGGGTGGGGTCGGGCTGGATTTTTTGGGCCCGATCTAAGCTCTAGCACTTGTCAAAGCCATTGTTTCTAGCAAAGACGATGGAGAACAGGCGTTCTTCTCCGGTGCTTGTCCTTGGCACAGACTGACGGGCGTATACTGCCCCAGTCAGCTCCGACAGGAATCGACATGGACCGCTGAGGGCAAAGTTGTATCCGGCACTTACGGTACTGAAAAAAAAACAGGTACTGATGGTTTTTTTGCGTGTTGGCATTGACTTGGTACCGAAGTATTGGTTCTCATGACAACCCTACAGAGCACACACCACATCCACAGCAGTCATGGTCTTCCTTAGTGTGCTTGGTGTAGGTAGGTGATGCCATCACAGATCACGTTCTCCAAGAAGATCTCCAACATGGGTCTTCTCGTAGAACAGACGGCCGATACAATCTGCAGTAATAGTTTTGGTGTCTGGTCTATTTTTTTTTTTTGCCAGCCACAAGCAAATTTGGCAGGAAAGCACGCTGATAATATTTGATGAACGAGCCTGTAAAAAACATTGAGGGAGGGGGAACCAGGCAGGCACTGCTTACCAAAATCACCACTGTTTGCTGTAGATGAGATTAGATTATTCTAAGTTAATAGCCCGTGGTGTAAAGGCTGTTAAGATTGAAGATACCTGAGAACAGCAGTGGTGGAGTAGCGCCCGACTGACGTCAATTCAAAACTCAGATGTTGCCAGGCAGCCGTCGCACTGGTGCTTGCAGTCTGAAAGCACATTTACTCTTCAGCTGATGTGCTTCTATTTTAATTGGAATTGGTATTTTAATTTATTTTTTAATTGTATTTTAAATTCCACTTCAACTTCTTGCATTATTTTAACTTTTCAAATTTTCCAAATGAACATATTCTGCTGCGAGCACACTAAAATTCTCCTCAGAAAACGTATCTGTCAGTAGTCTACGTTTTCATTTAACAAACCTGTAGCTTTTTCTGTTAAATACAAAACACCATCTATCATATTCCACGACGACATCCCATTTAATCTTAATTTGATGTAAGATGGATGAAACCTCACCGGTCTGGGGTCCGCTGTCAGAAAGGGAGACTAAATGAACTCACTTTCTGCAGCAGGCATAAAGGATGAGAGGCCTCTCGCGCAGCTTTGATTTAAAAAATGGCCCATAAAGGAAGGTGGGAGACAACACGTTATGAATACAAAGCCAGAGCAACCTTGCTTGTTTAGTTATGAGTGACATTTTCTCCTCCACACACTGCGGAGCTGTTTCCCGCTGTATCAATAATCATCTAAGCTACACCAGACCTAAGTGATATAATCATTTTTGTTCTGCTGGTCGCAGCTTTGTCTGTTGGGGTTTGAGGTAGTGCTTATCTTTGTTGTTACTTCCTGCAAGTACAGATGTCAGACATCTTACTTAGTGGCTTACTTTTATTTTATCTCATGTGCTAAGTGTTTACTGTGATCACAGCGCTGCTGTCTTCATTAGCAGCATGATTTTTTGCGCCTTTCTATATGTCAAATAGACGTACAGCAGACACAGAAGTGCAAATTTACTATATTTCAGCTCCAGCAGCAGCTCTAGTAGTAGGACATCAGGAAAGCTTGAAAATGTCCTGCTTACACTGTTAATCATAATGTTTTTGGCCTCAGTAATTGATGCAAATAAATGTGATCTCTGCCTGTCCGTGCATGTGCAGCATGCAGAGGCTAACTGTCCCTCAGTCATCACCTGTGGTCTCTTGTTGACTCTCTTTTTCTGTCATTCTACTGCAGCTGGTGGAGACGTCTCTGAAAGGCGAGATCACATTCGACCCGTGCTGTGCCTATTACTTGTGGTTCGTTATGGACTTCTGTGACGGGGGCGACATGAACGCCTACCTGCTGTCCCGCAAACCGAGCCGCAAGACCAACACCAGCTTCATGCTGCAGCTGGGCAGCGCCCTGGCCTTCCTGCACCGAAACCAGATCATACACCGCGACCTCAAACCAGACAACATCCTCATCTCCCAGGCCTGCACGCCGGCCGGCTCGACCGAGCCCACCCTCAAAGTGGCCGACTTCGGCCTGAGCAAGGTCTGCTCCACCTCTGGGCTCAACCCTGAGGAGCCGGCCAGCGTCAACAAGTGCTTCCTGTCCACAGCGTGCGGAACAGACTTCTACATGGCCCCGGAGGTCTGGGAGGGTCACTACACGGCCAAAGCGGATATCTTCGCCCTGGGGGTGATTATCTGGGCCATGGTGGAGCGCATCACCTTTGTGGACGTGGAGACTCAGAAGGAGCTGCTGGGGAGCTACGTGCAGCAGGGCTCAGAGATTGTACCCTTAGGGGAGGCCCTGTTAGAGAACCCAAAGATGGAGCTGCTGATCCCTGCCAGGAAAAAGAGCATGAACAGCCACATGAAGCAGCTGATCAGGGAGATGCTGTCGGCCAACCCTCAGGAACGGCCCGACGCCTTTGAACTGGAGCTCAGACTGGTTCGTATCGCCTGCAGAGAGCTGGACTGGGACACGTGATGGACGAGCAAATGGCACCACAGACTCAGCCAGTCAAGCACATGTACACATCTCATCAGCTCTTGTTCACTTAGATCACATAACGGGACTATTGTTTTTTAACGTGGGAACAATAATTAGAATAACCATTGTCTGTATCATGGCTTAACTTTATCCACTGTCCAAGCACATGCAGTCCTCTGCGAGCTGTGTCTTTATATTGGAGGGGAGAGGTGTTACACCCACCGCTGCTGCTGCTGCTGCTCCAAATTGCAGCTTAGTCTCAGGCTAATCACATCACAGCTTCCACTTCCTCCTTACAGAATCACTCGAGTGTGCTGGAAGAGCAGAATGACCCCCAAAGTCCTGCATTCAATTAGAAGAGAAAGTCAAAGTGACGGTGAGACAGTTTGTCTACAAATACCATCTTGGACTCGGTGCTAATTGTTACTAAATGCAATATGAGACATTATCCTGTGATCATGACAGCGTACATTTATCCAAAGGGCCAAGATTAAAACACAGTCACCTCAGTGTTAAAAGGCTTCGACAGAACCTGACTTACAAACTGATTTCAGCCTGGTACGTGACCACCAGCATTAATCTTTTCAATATTTACATCAAGATTCGATTCTGTTTTTGGCATCAGTTGCAGGAATGCCCTTAACGCTCAGGTAATAAAAACATACAGCATGATGGTATTTGTAGACAAACATCTCGTGGTCAGTTTTGCTCAGTCGTCTCGGAGGAGAAAAATACCAGACGTTGGTGCTTAAAGATAACTTTTTTTCTGTGGGCTGCTTCGTTGGTTGTGTGGGTGGGGGACATTTTATCAGTTAGTGACCAACCAGCGGGTGCTTGTTGGCTTTTTTCCTCTTCTTGCCCATTACAGACTTAAAGATAAGTCGACTGATCCCAGACACACCCCTAACCAATATACCAGAATGTATAATGACCAAGACAGGTCACCTTTGTTTGTATAGAGCCTTAAACAGACTTCATTTTCATTGGAGAGTGCTTCACGCAGTTAATGAGGAGAGCTTAAAGGATAATTCTGGTTTATTACAGCTTGGTACTGTTCCTGTTTGTAGTAACGACATCATACTGACAGAGTTAATCGACCCCTCACTGAGCCCTGCACCCCTGTCCCTGTTGCTGTGCCTGTTAAAATAATATTTTAGTAGTGGTGGCAGATTTACCAACAGAAAAAAATACTTTTTGCGGGCAGTGTTGGTCAAAATCAAAAGATTATTTCCTATGAACGAGATAATAGCTGGAATATCTGTCTAGATAACCTTATAGGCTTAATCAGGCACTTTTTAAAGTGGGAACATTGTGCACAGTGAAGCGCTTAGTGCACCGTACAAAGGGCGTCGAATGTTTAGCCAAATGCAGTTGACTAACTACAAATGTTCACTGTAAAGCATAATGGAACTGTGCAGTGGCGCCGGCACGATTGTATTTTATACGCACTAGAACTGCGCAACATTTAGGTCCCCATGTGGGCACATACTCCTCAGCGAACAAGTGAGCGTGAAAGAGAAGGAGAGATTAGGCTCGTTTGAGATGAACTGCGCCTCGCCTGGAAAGTAGACGAGAGCAGACAAAAAGCTGTGGTGAAGTCGGACGGTTTCCCGACAGTTTCCAGCAGCCGTCAGTCTGTACAGGAAGTCACAGAAACACTCACATCCTGTCAGATGTGATGCTGATTATCAAAAATGTTAAGTTATTAATGCTTTACAGGTGATCTGTAATTTATGTTCATGGTTCAACCTCCATTTTACATGAATTCCCATGTAAATCAGCATCATATCAGTTTGCTGCTGCAGAGCAGACCTGTCTCCTCAACTACAAGCTAAATTGTGTCTAATATTTTCAGAGGATAAAAATACAAGACAACAGCTTTCATTAAAGATCAGTCAGATATAATCAGGGCTGTACAGATGTTATTTTAAGAATCCTCACATCCCACTGACCACAAGTCTCTGTGATGTTAAATACTTCAATAATTAAAACAGCCCAGAAGTAGACTTCAGTTTATGATGAATGACGACTAAATGTCACCATCAGTCACACAACATGTTTTCAGTTGTTACAGAATAAACCTTCAAATCAGACAAATCTAAATCCCTAAAATTCAACAAAGATTAAAAAAAAGTTTATCTACCACATCATCTTATTGAGTCAACATCTAAACCAATCAGCTGTTAGATCAAGTTAGAGTCAGGCTTTTTCCATCATGCCTTGGGTCTCGCAGTTGGTGGAGAGCAACTGCAGCGCCTGGCTCTAAAAACAGAGGCTGCCTCGCTCCCAACGAGATTATCACTGTCCAGTTTTGTAAGACGTCAGAGGAAGTCGGGATGAAGTCGGACACCAAACTAATCAGCATGCATTGTGCGGCGATTGCCGGTGATTGAACTGAAGAGTTCAAATACCAGCAAACAGGTCGAGTTCACACAATCACTATTAGCTCTTATACTGTAGCAACAACGTTCTGATTAATGGTGGATCACTGAAATAATACATCCTTTATGAGGAAAATATTAAAAGCCCTTGGTATCATCATTTTGTATGCTCACTCTGAAAACAGTCTGATTAAGCCTAGAAGTTTATCTCTCAGGTAGGAGTTAACATCCTGTACGTAGGAGATAATTTGTCCTTTTATAGGAGATAACATCTCGTATGTAGGAGATCATATCTCCCATGAAGGAGATCAACATTGGCCTTTAAATCATTGGTAGTTTTTGAAACATTTGATCCTTAATTTCAGACAGAACCAAAACCACAGTGTCACTTTTGGGGAGTTGACTGTCTTGAGCTGGCTTTACAACCTGTCTGATAGCGTCACTCGGCCCATTGGACTTCATTTTGTAGCAATGTTGCTCCCAGATCTTAGCAGTTATTTTTGGTGAGTACAATGTAAGAATGTCTCAAACTATGAACATAAAACCTAAGTTGAAATAAACCAGAATCATCCTTGAACAAGCAAACTACAATGAAGCCTACATTTAAAAGACTTTGTGGAGTGACTCCCCCACACGTGGCGAACAAATCTACTCTTGAGAGCAATCCTTACGTTGCCTAAACATAGATTTAATTATCTGAACGATGAGCTGTTTGTATTACAACAACAGTGACATGAATATTCACGTCAGAGTCCATTTAGACCTGAATGAGGGGAAAGGGTGAGGGATTCAGTGACTCTCACTGAAAGCACTTTTATTTTGTTGTTTATATTTATTCCTCATAACTACCTACTGCATTATATGGAGGAGCTCTGTGAGGCTGGATTCAGTGTGATAACTGCGTTGGTATTTGTTTACCAGGCGAACACAATGTCAGCCAACAGTCTACTTATGCATGCAGTGCCTCTCACCTTCAGGGAAGAAGTGAGAGAAGACACCAGCACACACAATCCTCCATGAGCCAGAGGATCTCTGCTTTTTTTTTTTTGATACATAATACTGTTGTGTTTAACTTGATCTCCTCTCACTGTGTCACTGCTCCTCGTTTCCTTTGGCTCTGGATCTTACAGTAATCCCTTTCTTCATGCTTCCGACAGGCTAATTCTAAGCCTATTAAGTTGTTGCAGCACTTGGCAGAGGATCATACTCGGGACCCCTTTTTGCCTTTCAGGTCATACATAATTTGTGCACTTTTACAAATTTTACAGGAACCTGTAAAACCAAACAATCCTGGCTCCTTCGTTGCTCTCAAACTCTGGCGGAAAATCAAATTTTCTTTGACCTGCTGCCAACATTTATCCACTAGATGGCCTTCAAATCTCCCCTTAGCTGTAATAGATTTTCCTGTCATGATTAAGATTTGCCTTATTTCTGCAATTCACCGTTTTCTCTTTGACACTAGAGTGGCCTCATTGACACTGCACTCAAACACAGAATTGGCAGAAGTTGTGCTTGAGGTGCACCGCGTTTCACTGACTCTATGCGTGGTGCTTTGGTATGAACAGAAATACCACAAATCAGTATTAAAATTCCTGTCTTTGTTGCAGGACGTCTATGCTGCTTTGGACAATGTTGCTGTGCTTCAAGAATGTGGTATTTGTGGCTTTCTGTTCACAAGCAGCAAAGTTTGGACTCAAAGTAGGTCAGCCATATCCTCGGAGCTCTAAGCAGAGCAGAGGATGATGGGTAGAGTCATTTCCGGCCACATTTCTTCCCTCAACCTTTCTAGACAAAAGGACGGGGGTGGGGGACAGTTGGCTTCCTGTGAGGTTTGAGACATTTGCCAAACAGATACAAGGTATGGGGTATTTAGAGATTTCACTCTTTGATTTGTTGTATTCCTTTGCACATGTGTAAATACTGTATAGGATCAACAGGGGACGAACAAGTTTGATGTACATTTGATGGATGTGCTCTGTTTTCAAGAGCCCGACTTGTTTGACATGTAAATTGCTGTGATGGATTCAATTTTACTTCAGCTCTTAATTCAGCTTCTGTTTACTTCAGTCATGAACAAGATGTGATATATTTACAGGTTAATACTGTTGGTGTGCTAGTGATAACTGTATGTTTTTCATTTGCCTATTGTTTGTGATTTTGTGTAAGCAAAGCTGGGTCAACTCCAATCGTCTCTTCTGTCTGGTACCAGGTTATTTGGAAATGGAACGGTAGTCTTGTTTGGAATTCTGGGATATCAATCAAACCTCCCCTCCGTACAATGTACCACCACACTGCTTCGCTGTCTCCCTGAATTCGGACATTTTAGTCACCGAGTGGCTCGTTAAATTTGTCACGAAAAGAATGTTAAGAATGAGAACTCATGGATGGTTGGAAATCTTTTTCGGCATCTGGTTGGAGAGAAATCAACATTTGGCAAGTTCAGATTCACAAAGAACATGACAGATGCTCACCCAAGGGACTATACCATACTAGGGACATTTCTAGGGCCTCCCTAGTGTAGTGGTTAGAGCACTCATCTTCATGCAGAAGGTCCCGGGCTCGAATCCTGCTGGGGTTGACCTCAGCAAAGGCATCTTGCCCCACTGCCGAATCAAATGGGATCAGATTAATCTGAGCCAAGTCCTCAACGAGGGCGCAGATGTAGCGGTAAAAGCAGATTCATACTAGGGATGTTCCTGGCGACTCAAGTCCCTGTCAACTGAACAAAAATTTTAATTACGACGAGTCGACTAGTCTGAAAAAAAGAAAACCCTCAGAAAACTTTAGCATACAACATATTCCATTAACTTCCCGAAGCCTTTACCTTCAACAGTGTTCAGTGGAAGCATATCTTGCAAGGTCATTGTTGTGATGAGCTGCATTACCGTCTCAGACTGGGCGGGATCACAGCGTCTCTGGGTATAAGATGTCAAATTGGTCTGAGTCTGCATCGTCTGTTTGTATTGACTGTTATGGAAGAACTCTTTTTAGTTACCTGATTTTCTTCACCTAATAGGCCATTAAGAAGATCATCTACCAATCAGTGAGTTCGGATTGTCAACATTCTTGCTGTAGTTATTTTCATTAGCCACTCAGCGACCGAAATATTTAAGTTCCAGGATATACCGATGCAGGACTGTGATACCCAATATGAGTCCTGGATCAGGGCTACACTGTGTTAGATAAAGACCACACCTGGATTTATTTCAAATAATTAGGGTTGGGTTCAGACAGAGACGGAAGATAAGCTGTATGTGTGAGAGTGAGACTACTTCTGCAGCTTGTTCAAAAATCACATTTTAGTTATTACAGAAAGTACCCAAAAAGGTACCAGTATTAAATTCCAGGTACCTGTATTGGTTCGAATGTGAGTGGCACCCAACCCTACAGACGATGGATCCGAACACACAGCCAAGCAAACTTCTCCTCTCACACTTTTGTATGAACAATTTTTGGTCTTATGTCATTGTAACATATTTTGAAGAGATTAAATGAAGTTTATCAAAAGTTGCGTGAACACCTGTCAATCACTGTTGAATTGATTTTTAATAAAATGAATTCAAATAACTGAATTGCCGAAGGAATGCAGCATGCAAATGGCTTTACAACTGACCATTTCCTCCGCAGCTCATTTTCTCCGGTCCTGTGCTGCAGTGCAGGTAATTGCTGTAATTCATTTCACCTGATGGCCTCTGCATTAAGAAGCTGCCAGCTCAGTTGGCTGTGTTCTCCGAGTGCTTCCAGCCTGATTGTTGTTTATGTGCTGGCTCCTGAAGCTCCTCAAGTCTCATGTTTGTGCTCTAACATCACTAAGGGATCCTAGTTGCCCATGTGGCAGTTAAATTTGAAGATATTTCGTCACGTGGAATCAAGGTAAGTTAATAAATATCAAAGTCACACCTACAAAAAAAGCTTTTCTCCCTTATGTCTGAATGTGGTTTACATCTTTTGCTTCTGCACAGCTTGCAGTCAGTCCCCTAATGAGATGTCCAGCCACAAAGTCCAGGTGTGTCAATCTTCTGTTGATACCTGAAATACCATGCACAGATATGAATAAAGTTAGCTCATGCAGACTGTGATACATCATTTCACCTTGATCTCGTCTCAGAGGATGTCTCTTCAGATTTTGCCCTGCACAGTGTCTCAGCTGCTGTCTGCTTCCCAAGTCAGCAGAGGTGGCTTTGCAATCGGTGACTGGGAACTCCACCAGGTATGAGTGGCAATACAAAAACTGATAATATAACAAAGGTTGTCGTTCTACATGAGTGTATGCTCACTGTGACAGCACTAATGGTCATCTTTGTACGTCTGCGGGCTCTTGCATTGGTTGGTTTTTATACATAAGTCTATTCTTGGCCTTGTTCCCTCTTATCTGTCTACATAAATGTGTAGAAACCAAAATCAATATGGCCTTCGGTCTCACAATATTCTACAAATGCTGGTTCCATGGGTGAGAACAGAACTCGGTAAAAAAGGTTTTAGATTCGCTGCCCCTTCGTCCTGGAATGATTTACAGAAAGGTCTGAATCTGGCAGAGCTGATCACTGTTTAATGCGGCCCTCTTGGCCAGGTCACTCTTGAAAAAGAGATTTTTAATCTCAATGAGGCTTTTACCTGCTTAAATAAAGGATATACATGTGAAGTGAATAGCTTTGATTATTTTGTCCCAATGCATTGTTCTGCTGGGAAACCTTTGGTCCTGGCATTCATGTGGATACCACCTGACATGTTCCACCCACTCAAACACCGTTGCAGACCAAGTCCCCGCCCCGTCATGGCAACAGTACTCCCCAATGGCAGTGGCCCCCCCGCAGGATAATGCACCATGCCACACTGCAAACATGGCTCAGGAATGTCCCAAGGAATGTGACAAAGACCTCAAAGTGTCAACCTGGCCTCCAAATTCCCCAGATCCCAATCTGAATGAGCATCTGTGGCACGTGCCGTTAACCCACCTCACAACCCATTGGACTAAATGGATCTGCCGCCAACGCACTGGTGCCAGACACAGCAGGACACTCCCAGAGATCCTGTGTCCATGACTCGACAGGTCAGAACCAAGTCCGATTCAAGGAGGCCCCAACTTGGATTAGGGGTACATCTGGGGTACCGGCACATCACAAGAATCCTTGAGTAGATTGGGACCTGGAAAATTTAGAAGCCAGGTTGACACCTTGAGCTTTTTGTCATGCTCCACAGGCCATTTCTAAACAGTTGTTGTAGTGTGGCATGCTGCTTTTTAGTGCTGGGGGGCATTGGGGAGTACTGTTGCCATGGGGGGGGGGTTCCCAGCAGAACAATGCATTGGAACAAAATAATCAAAGTTATTCACTTCACCTGTCAGTGGTTTTAATGTTTTGGCTGATCGGTGTATATATTTATGCCGTTTGGTCATGAATTAAGCAAGGTATGGGACAGGTTGAAATGTTGACTCAGTGATGGCGCTAGATGAAAAGTCAATGGATTATTCAAATGTATCAGATCATCAAGTATCATGGCAGTCCATGAAATAATTGTGAAAATATTTCACTAAACCAAAAATGTCAACCTCATTCATGGTTTCATTTTATGAAAAGTCATTAGAGTCATTTTGATGCAGCACATCCTCATGTTTGCAGAAAATGTTGCTAATCCATTAAGTAAATATCAATCTTTTGCTGAATAAAAACTCTGATCTGATGGTGATGCTAAAGGAAAGTTATAATTTATCTCAGAGGAACTTTGAATATCTGTAGTGAGTTTGATGGCAATCCATCCAGTAGTGGCTGGGATATTTTAGTCTGGACCAAAGTGGTGGACTAACCCACTGTACCATAAGATTGTACTTGAAAAGGTTTGCGGTGTGTTTAGCAACTCCTAATCTCATTTCACACCAATATGACCACAGACAATTGTTGTGAAACAAGGAAGGAAATGTGCATGTGGCAGTGCACACCAGCAGGCAAATGACTTTGAAACCTAACAAGAATGGACTCAAACAATTGTATACTCTAAACACGGAGTTGAGGATTTGGATGTGACTTGGGACTTGTTGGTCTTGACTCAGGTAGTGACCTGTGACTTCACTGCCAAGACTTGAGATGGCTTGTGAATTTGTCCCACCTGTGGCATAGGGTTGCTATTACACTGACCGTGTTAACATGAATGTTGAAATAAATTCCAATTTCAAAGACCTACAGAAATTAATATTTTGGGAAAAATCTTCAACCATGCTTTTTTTTTCTTTTGGGTATCATTCGAAACTCCAATTTTCTACCAGCTCTGTGTCATTGCAGTGGGGCCTCCCTAGTGTAGTGGTTAGAGCAGGGTCCGAAATCTTCTGGGGTCGACGTCAGCAAAGGCATGCGGTCGCAAGAGGTTCCCACCGTCAAATCAAACAATCAGATTCTTTAAGGAGTAACTCCAGAATCTGAGCCAAGTCCTCAAATGAGGGTGCATTTCAAGCCCGTTGTAGACGGGAGGGTCCAGATGTAACAACAGATTAATTCTGTGTCATTGCCGTGTATGCAGACAAACAGTGTTTGGCTTCCTCCTGTGCTGTGAGTGTCTGGAACTCTTTGTCCATCTGTCAGGAAAAATCCACCAGGTGACATGAAATGCGTAATCAAAGACACAGCAGCTCTATCACGTCACAGAGCTGGTTAAAAATTGGCAAAGTTTCCCTAAAGTTGCCAAATTTGGTCCAAGAATAATCCACTGTGCTGGGTTTTGTTTGTGCTCTTTGCAGGTGTCTGTCGTGGGCGTCATCAGAGGAATGGCTCCCTTTGTGACAAACATCCAGTACTCTGTGGATGACATGACTGGTCCACCATTAAGTGTGCGGCAGTGGGTGAACACAGAGGCCAGTAGCATCAAAAGGCTCTGTTCAGAACCACAACTGAAAACTACACTGTTTTTCATATGATAAGTTTTAAATTCTGTCTCTCACAGGACTGTGCACCGATGACATCTGCTTCTCCTGGAACGTATGTGAAGGTCACTGGAAGTCTCCACAGTTTCAATGTAAGTAATACAAACAAAGGATTTAGAGATGATGAGCTTTAAAGGAAAGTTAGCATTGATTTTGTGACAATGTCTGTGTCTCCTTCTTTTTTATGTTGCGTTAGGGTCAAAGGTCATTGCTGGCAATGAAAATCCGTTGTATCGAGGACCTGAATGAGATCACATCCCACATGTTGGAGGTGGTACAAGCCCATATGCAGTTTTTTGGAAAGGTACAAGAACTTTTTGTTAATTTTTATACCACAAAGCTGACAAATATTCAGTCTTTAACAACAGACTTCTTTATTTAGCAGAATGTGAGATCCACTGAAACCTAATACTTGACATATCATGTAGCACATTCTTAAAAGGTTGAATCACTTCAGCTACTTATTAAATGATATATTTTGGTGGTTTGAGTTGAAGGTGTGAGAAAGAATAGTATCAGTAACATTGTTAACACTGTGCTACATTACAGAGAATACAAAACCGTACTAATGAACCTTCATTAATATAGACCTATATTTTATCTACAAGTGCACGTCACACACTGAGCGAGCCGCCTGTTAATGACGCTGTGGGCTAATGGGCATGTAGCTACTTCCATGTTTCAGATGATACGTCATGTTTGTAGTCGACCAATGAAGATGAGTTTACATATCACCTTGGGTTCGTCCTTCACCTTCTCAAAATGATCCCACTCTTTGGATTTCCTGCCCGACATGTTATTAACTAGCCTGTGGAATAACCGCAGGTACCAGCCCTGGAAATTAGAGGCCATACACATGCTGCGTCTGTAACCACCTGGAAAATGCGAGGTCAGGCACTGGGCGCTACTCTTGAGCCTTTTTTGTGCCAGCTTTCAAGAGCATGATGGCAGGTTGCATCTCTAACAAGCATCAACCTTTCTGGTTGACTAACATTTGGTTGACCACTAGGGGGCAGCCCTAGTGCAAACATCACAAAGAGTCAGTATAAAGCTACTATCGTTTACCCTCCAAAGTGCTTTCTCCTGGTTGTCGTCACTACAAACTCTTTGTGTTCTCCGTAGCTGATGCTATGGCTACCTGATTGATTATTTGTGGAATTACCTGTGTATTAAAGTGCCTCTACGGGTACACGTATTTTGTGAATCGCCTCTACTTGCCTGATCTACTACTCTAACTACAATACTGCAAAAAGACATATCTGTGTTTGTATGTTTGTGTTGATTATCCAGGCATTTGACGTGAACATGAACACCACGGCTGCCTTGCTGCCTGGACAACCAGAAAGCATCTTGCCAAAGAGTTTGTCCACCATCCAGGGTCAGGTGAGTACGTTTTAGAGGGTCAGTTCACCCAAATTTCAGATGTAAATTTTCCTACTTACCAGTAGCAATATTTAGTTAAACAGTGTACTGCCTTTATATGTCAAGATTTTGAGCTCTTCACTGTCGCCTCATCTTAGGTAGGTGTGATTCTCACCTGATCACCATAGAGATGCAGCATGAAACTGCTGTGACATTAGCTTCAACGCGACACTCGCTGAATCCTTTGAACCTTGTGCATTTCGTGAAATGCTTAATGACAGCACCACAGGGTTGAAAAGTAATGTCATGCTTCCTGTGTCAGGTGTTGCATGTAATCAGAAGTTTCTCCATGCGTGATATTGACATTAGTTTCAACGACCTGAAGAAACAGCTGGACTTCCTCAGTATCAGAGACATCAGGTATCTCTCGGCCTCACTCATCTTTAAAGCAGGCACATTAAGCACATGTTGGGTGATGATGGTCAGCTAGCAGAATCCAAACTGTCCTATCACTTGACATTCTGCACTCTATTGAAACAAGAATGAAATGCTTAATCTACAACCTGTTTCTCTTTGCAAACAGAACTTCCTTGACACATCTGATAAATGAAGGCCATGTCTTTTGCACCTCTGATGAGCATCATTTCAAGTCGACGGAACATTAGCGGGCAACCTGGAGGCTCATGAAACATCAAGACATCACAGTCCTGGGTTGCAGCTGATCAGGATGTACATGATGTACCCACATTTTTAGGGCGACATAACTCTTAATTGTTTTTGTTTAATTTAGTTATTTATGACGTACTGTAGCTGATTACTTTGTCTGTGTAGGTCAAGATTATGATATGTCGATCAGGCTTCTTTATGTTTGACCATATATTCTTTTGTTTCTAATTTATTTGTGGGTACCCTACAAATCATGTCATGATTGCTGTATATAAAAAAATGAAGTTCAGAATGTTCTTGTGCTCCTTTGTTGAAGACGCCTTTCTTAAGAACTACAGTCCCCATTTGTCTCTGTGTAGTCCCGTTTCCCAGATTTCAAGGTAGAGAACAAGTTGGCAAAGACAAACTGTAACATGCCTACCTTTGACTGTCTGACATGGTAAATGCTGCATGAAGTTTGCATCTTAGACGGGTGCAGCTCTTGCATTTCAACAGTTATGACTGTCAAAATGTTCACAAGTTTATCGACACGAGAGCTTGTCTAGTGTAAACTGCGTTAGCTCCTGCAAATTCAATGTGTCTGCATGTGCCAAATCTGCCACAGGAATCTGATAATTTAATGTTTGTTAATAAACTAGCAAAATTCTCTAACATATGATGCATGCTGCAATCTATGGCAAATGAAGGGGATCATTCTGCTCTGTTCACTGTGAGTGCTGCCATGTTGCTGTGGCGTCGAGTTTATGTCAGTGCACCTGGGCGAGATAGACTTTGTTAGGGTAATCCTGACATCATTTCACATCATTTTCACTCTTGGATATTTTCCGTTCAAACTGTTGCAGTTTATCAAAAATTCTCAGCTCCTAACCAAATTCAGCATGTGTGGTGGACCATTTAGCAACTCATTTACGCCAATTTGAAGTTTGAATTCTATAATTTGCATCAGTTATGTATAGGTGTGACATACTGTCCTTTAATACAGTAACACCAAATTATTAATTCCATGTTTTATGTGAGTAGCATGTGGTTGAAAAGTAGTACAAACACAAGTACTGCGACATTTAAACACTGGAAATGGGACATTTTTCGAACGGCAAACAAAATCCACAGAGAAACCATCTTATTATAATTTTTGGGTGGTCTCCTTCACGTCATAACTTGCTGTCTCTTGTCATGGGTGACAATGCAACAGGATGACCAGTCACATTTTTGCTGAGTCGCCGTTGAAGTGTTGCTCAAGCACTTGTAAATGTAGTTATGGCGTCACAGACTTGTTTGTCTCCTCTTTGCCACAAAGCACTTCGACTTAACCTCATCTAAAGTTTGTATTTGGTTGAAAATGTGTCTGTGCATTTCATTAATTTCTGAGCCCCATTTTACCGTCACATTTCGCCACCCATTGCGTTGCCATTTGCACGGCAACACAAAGAAAGCATAGCATCAGCTAACTTTGCTGCAACAACAACCCATATGATTGGCGGCTACACTGCGTCACTGGAGCGCTGAAAAAGGTTTAGGCTAGCTCAAGTTTTATCCACAGCGACACGTTTTGGGCGTCAGTTTGTAGCTTCATGTCACCAGCTTCCATTGAAAATTACTTGTAGCCTGTTGCTCATAATGTGAACACAGCATTACAGTTGACAAGATGCACACACTGTCAGTGGCTTTATGAGTCTGAAACTGAGTGTGTCTGTGTACTTTTCCTAACAGTGGCTCATTGGACGAGCTGTTTGTGCAGCTCACACGAGTGTCCCCGGAGACGTGGATTGAAAAAACTGAGCTAATATAGGTCATGAAATGAGCTGTAAACAGAATTAGGCACATACAGTCTCAGAATCCCAACAGTAACCCATTATGTCAGTTACGGCAGTCAGGAGGATGATTTATATGAAGACTAGCGTTACTCTTGGTGTCTATAAATGTCTCAGCTGTCACTGTCGACATGCTAAGACTTCCTTAATGATGAACCCAGTAAACAGTCGGCAGCTATCATCACACATGAGCAACAATCACAGCTGAAAACATTATGAAACATGTAATTGACTGATCAGACAGGTTCTGCAGCATTGTCTGGGAGTGCTATCTCAGAATCTGGGCCGCACCCAGTTTGAAAGATTTATGAGGTTTATGACGTCATCTTCTGTATTAATTTAAACCTGGGAAGCTGCTTCATGGCCCGAGGACACCTTACCTCTCCATACCAAGCACTCCCTCTTGCAACGGTGTGTTCGTTGGTGCGGCTCATTATGTATGTTTGAATTGATATTATCAGAGTGTAAACTATTGCATGTCATTGCAGCAAGGCCTTACTGGCTGCTGAACAAGTCCAGGCAGCAGCAGGCAGCCTTGTGTAAGAGGTTGCTGCTCAGTGAGACAGTCACGATACTGCAGCTGACACTGACCTCTGACCTCCCTGTGTAGATATGAGGAATAGTGTGATCGTCTAGAGATGGGATAAAGCTCCAGGAATCAAACTCTGCATCTGTTAATGAAGTAACCAGAATTGTTTTTTTAACAGGAAGAGCTGTCCAGTGGCATAAGGTTAGCCTGCCACTATCTGTGACAATTTACACAGAGTATTTGTCAGCGTCTGTTCCAGTTGTGCTCGTGTGCATTTCTGATTTGGCTTGATAACATCATAGAGGCATCAGGATGCTTCTAACCAAGTACTTGTCACGTTGATCAACAGCACCTGACACTCACCGCTGGACAGTGATGCCCACTTTCAGCAGTGATTGGCCAGGTGTGCAGAGGCAGTTCTTTCTCTTCACACAACTACTTTCATCACTCTCTATTTGCATGATTGAGTGAGACTGCAGGAATGCATTTCAGGAGATACCGTCCAAAAGTGTGGACCATTACGATTCTTCATGTTGAGACAAGAAACACACTTCTACAATCGATGGAGACAGATTAAGGAGGCAATGTGGTGCAGCCAGGTGGAGGTTATGATCTGTGGCGCCTATAGGGGGGAAAAGTTAGGACGATTCCAAGCAAAAATAGGTAAAAATTAATATAAAATTATTAAACCATCATCATTAAGAATTATTTTTTCAAATATAGAAATAAAATCAATGATCTCTTTGTTTTTACTTATTTTAGGCAGTAAAAGTTAAATATCCCCATTGAGCAAAACTGACCACCCCCCTGTATCTGCATGAAATGGTTTGGTCCTGCCTTAGCGTACTGACGGTGCCTAGTAGCAGTCAGCAGCTGCACTAGAACGCCACAGTCATTATCATGCTACCTAGTACTAACAGAGAATCCGGTTTTCACAAAAGGAAAGAGAGAAAGGAGAGAGAGGAGAGGCAAAAGAAAGGGTGTCAACATGTGACCAAGAAAGGTGGGTAGCCTATAGTCTGTGAGTGGTAGAAATGAACCTGTTAGCTTAATGTTCATAGTGAAATAAGCTATAAGCTAGCTACAGACTAGTGTTAGCCTACATGTCACTCTTTTTAACCTACATTTAATCAGTGCAGGTAAATGTTTATCAAGATATTCATATTAAATCAGTTGTCCCTGCCCCTTTTACCAGACTCAACAACAGAGGAGTCAGAAGCAGCAGCCCTGTCTCCCATAACTTTACCCCTCCCCATCCCAGTGAAGAAGGTGAGCAACACAGTTAGCATCGTTGCAGGGAGTCTGTGGGAATTTCTCTCTCTCTTGTTCTTTTTTACCATTACAAAAAAGAAAACAAAATATTTTTAATGACAGAAATTCAAATTATTTTTTCCACATAATGATTATTATGAAACAAAAACAGCCTACAGCTGTCTGTACTGGATGCTGGACAGTTGGAAACATTAAGTAGCCTAACTCAGCCTGTATTAAAGTTACAGGCAATATTAAATAATCCAGTTAGATGCTTTCATTTAGATTGAATTATGGCTGTTAAATGACATCTATAGATACAGACTTTATTAATCCCCTCATGAAGGGCAATTTATTTGAGCAGCTTGCACACCTGGTGGTCCTTGAATAATGTCGGCCCATTGCTTTGATTCAGGCTGAAATTTCTCAACTCCTGGATTGACTTCCATAAAAAATGTACACACATTCATGGTCCCAAGAGGATGAATCCTACTGACCTCTGTGACCCCCAAACTTTTCTATAGCACTTCTAGCAAGTAAAAAAAAAATCATTTATCCAATAAAATATCTGCTGAATGGATTAGCACAAGAGTTTGTACAGACATTCATGGTCTCCGGATGTTGAACCCTGCTGACTTTGATAATCTCCTGACTTTTTCTCTTAGCACCACCAGCAAATATTTTTGGTTGATAGAAATTCCTCAGTAACTTTTATCTAGATGCCATGAAATTTACAGACATTCATGTTCTCCTGAGGGTGAATTGTTATAAAATTGGTGATCCTCTGACTCTTCCTTTAGCACCTTTAGTAGGTCAAAAATGTAGCTGTCCAGTACTCTGCTTTATGAGCAGTTACCTGCAGACGTTACGGCATTCCCATCAGCATCAGCTGTACTTTGTGCTGAGAGTTAATTGGCAAATTTAAGCACGCTATCACAGTAACTAACATGGTGTTCATTACAAACACTACCTTTGTTACGCCCCACCCTTAGGCAGCCCTATGGGGCTAACAAAATTCAAATCCATGGGATTTATTAGAATTAAAACAAGCAACAACAATAAAAATCCCTCGGTGAGAGGCAGCAGGACCAGCACTCCACACACCAGAGCCTCCCTCCTCTGCTGCTGCACAGGAGCTCTTAACCACCTCCTCCATGCCAGGTGTGCTGCAGCTCGTTAACTAAGGCAGCACACCTGGGCAGATCTGCAAGGGAGGGAAAAGGGACAACAGCAGCACAGGACACACACACAGCCGTAACACCTGCTGTACGTCAGCATGTAAATCAAGTCATTGTGAGCATGTTAGAATGCTGACAACAGCTTTGAGCTAAATGCATTAGTACAGCCTCACAGAGCCATGCATTAGTATGGCTGTGGGCCCTTAAGAGGCCAGTATGCTGCAAGAAGAAGTGCTTGTCAGACGGTTGAACAGCATCTCTTCATGTTTTTAATTTCAGCTTGGAATTTAAAGTCTGTGACCTTCAGTTTCTGCTATTTCCAAAGCCAATAATCAGCGACTGCTTCATGCAGCGACTGGTCAGGTGTGCTGAGGTGGGAATGTCTGTCTCTGCCTTCCAAGATAAAACATAAATTTGATCTTTAGTTCATTTCCCTCTAAAAGTTGAACTGTCAAAATGGCTGTGGATGTTTTGAACTTCCTCTGAACTGCAGGCACATTAATGTGTCTAGTCATAGAGGAAGTGCATTTTGTGCCTTTTTAGAGCCGTTTCCACACAATGAAAGAAAAAAAACAGAAATAATTATTTGGCTTTTTTTGTTTTGTTTCATGTTGTTCCTGTGGTGTGTCACTGTTGTCCAATCATACTAAAGAAATGAATGAAATTTTCTTTGGCCCTGGGATTTCTTTTCCGAGCACATGGGACTTTCCTGGGGCGAATTCCCCAGCACTCCACCATGTCGTTCAGGGCGTCTACATGCGTCTACATTCTTAGGGAAAAACCCCAGACTCAAGGCAGCAAAGCACCAGGGGAGCTGAAGGCAGGGGAGGATGAAGAGCTGAAAGGCCTGCTGGGATTGCCTGAAGAGCCAGATAGACGTCTTTGTTTGCTGCTGTTGGTTCTCAGCAGGGCGTTAAAAAAAGTCTGGATCGAAAGAAAGCCAAAGCTCCTGAATGTGAGCAGCTTCAAACTGCCGACACATTTGCAAAAGAAACACTGCATTTCTTGGGATCTGACAAAGCTGCAGATTGACAGCTGCAGAGGCATTAATAATGTATAGCTTGTGCTGGTTTTCATTTTAGACAAAAGGAGGTAGCCCCAGAAAGCAAAATCTAAAGTCCAACAAGTAAGAATAAACTGTTTGGTTTCACAAAATGTGATTCCTGGCTGAATATTTTTTTATGCCTGTCTGGCTCATGTATTCTTCCAAAACATGCGTATTAAGACTGTCTCTTGTTTTGAGACACCCAGAGGCCCAGGAGGAGGAGGAGCTCCCGTGTGTCCTTCAGTGAAGAAGAGAGAAGTCATCAGTCCAGGTAAAGACACAAAAATATACACATATCACTTAAAATCATTATCTGCCTTGTCTCAAGGTTCGATTCGGAAACAATATCGCACTAATGATATTACAGCGCAGACACGCCCATAACGTTTTGCAGCTCAGTGCAATTTGCCCTTTTCTATGTGGCAAAGTACAAATGTTTTTCTGTGCGCCACGAACAGTAAAATCAAAAAGTCCTTGGAAATATCCGCTCACGAGCACACCTGACATGACGATGCCTTCCTCTGGCTACAATCACCACTGCCAGGATGTGAAACACTTAATAATGTGCTTCAGTTACAACCAACTCTCTGAAGATGCTAATAATTTCACTGTAACTGCATGTGGCTATTAGCGCTGATCTTTTTGAACTGGACTATTTTTTTGCAGTGAGTGTAATTTGCATAGAAAGGGGCCAGTTCTGCGTGCATGCAATGTGTGCATATTACCTGATTAAAACACGTGCAAATAGCACAGGAGCACTGAGACACTGTTTGCTTGGCAGTGCATTTATGGCTGCATTTGAGCCTTTGCAGAATCACAGCGGTTCTTCTTGTCTTATGTGCGCAGGTTTAGTGGCTCTTGAAGCTCCGCAATCCTTTTGTAAATTTGTTTGAGTGTGCTAGTCCTTCCACAGAAAGGGGTTTGAATAGGCATATTTTCTCAAATATAGGCTATATTTTTTCTGTTACAAAGGATATAGACCTCTCCAGTACTGATTTCAGTGATTGCACTTCTACTACAGGTGTCAGAAAACTCGGCATTTATGTGTGTGCATTGTACAAAGAAATGATTTAAATTTACAGGTACAAATAAAATGCACATATTTTTTAGATGAGCTCATGCTGGGCTCGTCGTACACACAGCTGGGACCTGACTGTCTTTATAAATCCTTCACATTCTGATGCTGCATTCAGGTAGAACTTGTCCACACACTTTATGTTGTCCAGTCAGGCTCTTGTGTTTTTGATCTTGTCATGGATTGAGAGAAGTTTTAAATACCTTACTGTAGGCCCCACCCTGGAAATTCTGAATTATCAGCAAATTACTCCAAAATTTGCATTTGCAAAATTATATCTGTGCAAAGAAACACACCTCAGTAAAAGATAGGTGTGGCCTTGCATCAGCACCTCACACTGCAGAGCCGCTGAAAGAACCACACCAAAAGTGGTTCTTCCACTATAATCCATTATAAAATAATGTATGTAGCTACTGTAACGTCACCCATTGGTTTGTGGATGAGAGGCTGGAGCTGTGGAGGAGTGAGGGGTGGACCTCGTTGGACATCTAGAGTGGTCATCTACCAGTCGGAAGGTCGGTGGTTGGAGTCCTGGCTCCTGCCGTCTACAGGTCTTATTTAAACAATCTATAATGCATAGTCACAAGTGCATGGCACAAGTGCATATAGGGCATTTCCAACTCCACTTCTGTGAGTTAAACAGTGTGTATTTCAGGCACAACGTGAGCACAGGGGGTTTTATTTAGTCCCTTAAATAATCATGAGTTTGCTTTGGCTGTAACATGAATTCAACCAGTCGGGGTGTCATCCCCTTTAAAACCCAGGTGCACCTGTACCTGTTCCCTGTTATTTACATTGTGGATTCAGCAAACTGGAGAAGTAGCAAATATTAGCTAGCTTGCTAATAAATATAGCAAATTCTGATGTTTTTGGTACCGTTTCCGCTGTCTCACTTTCCACGCCTGTCTCCCAACTAACTGCCAGCCCTGCCACATGTCTCATGTTGGGCGGATTGTATTTTTCATGTTCAGTATCACACAATATCAGCTGGTTAAACACGGCAACAGTAAATGTCCCCTCTGCAGATGCTCCTTTTACATTAGAAGCTGCTGCTTGGCCGGTCAAAGTTCATCAAATTTGAACTCCACGCAATGCAACGATGTGGATTTGCTTATTTTATTTGCCCCTCTGCTTGCACGTATTTCACTCATGGGTGACCGTACCCATATGCAGTCAGAGAAGTGATGTCACTGCAGCAAATATTGAGGGATGTTTATGCAGCAAAACTGTAGGTCTAAACTTGAGAGAGGAAACAGAATTAAACTTTTAGCTTCTGAATAAATCGACAAAGTTACGCTGCTCGTCATGACTAAATGCATACGTGTCTTCTCTGCCCTCTGCTATGTTCACATTTTAGACAATGTATCTCATTGTTCCTTATCCCTGTGTCCCCGTGTGTGTGACAAACAGAGTGTAAATGCACTGTGCATCTGAATAATGCACCCTTTGGATAGCAGGAAAATACTGTACCATTCTGACTTTAGCAGAAGTCTTTGCTGGTCAGTGGAGCATTCGCTTTCCGCTGCCTCAAAATAGCAATTCAACAACAATGTGCCTGACCACCTAATTTTGAGACCAACATGCCCGTGGGCACACAGATGGGAGCAAGTACATTTGCTACTTACACAAAACAGGCGCCGGTTGTGAAAATAACATCTGCATAAGTCTGAAACTAGTAATTACAGTTAGAGGATAGGGCCCTACATGTTTACTGTCCAAGATACTGAACCTAAAGTGCTCCAGGACAGTCAAATGTGAGGGGGGGGGGAGTGACATTACGCAAAGGGCCCACAGGCTGGAGTCGAACCCAGGCCGCTGCGGCGCCTGCTCTATCCACTAAGCCACCGACGCCCCGTAAATGTTTATCTGATGACCAGGTGGCACCTTGTACGGTAGCCTCGACCACCGATGTGTGAATGTGTAATTGTCCTTGTGATGTAAGGCGCTTCAAAATGCAGTCCATTAACCATTTATTACACATAGTCATATCTATCCTATAAAAAATGTGCAGCTCTAATATTTACTTTCAACAATACAGAACTGGACCTACATTTAAATAACAGCTCTCTGGCTGGTGATACTTTCAAAGACGGACTCAAATACTCTTAGATGCGACCTTGATAATTTAATAACCGAGCAAAGGAGTAAAATAAATAGCTAAATAATTATCACCCTGACATTTGAGGCTTCCCCTGGTGTCTGGCTGGAGTTTGTTTTGTGGATTTCCAGTGCGACACACTGTACCAACTGCCATAGATCAGCTTTAACTGGTGTGGCACAAGTTTAGTCTTAAAAATCACGTTCCTCTCTGTCTTATATAGACTTTTCCCTGACCAGCATTTGGGTGAATTCTTCTTTGTGTGAATAATATTTGGTCAGTAGCTGATTTACTCATAAAAATAGGAAGAAAATGTCACAAGCCAGGAAAGGAGTAGTAGACATACCTGTAATAGACTGCGACAAGGCTATGAACTGTGGGTGAAGATTGACTTCAAAGGAACTCAATAAAGAGAGCGGTATTTGTGACAGTAAAATCAATGTTATTTTTTTTCTCCTCCCTTTTTCTATTTTTACACCAGAATGTGGCTTTTTCTAAGCAAGTGCCATTGTCAGATATTTATGAAACACTTAGAGTGAGAGGGCTGTAATTGATATGGCTGTTATTAGAATTCAACTATGCTTGATATTTGTATAATAAACTATAATCCATACCTCTCACTTGGCTGTGTGTGAAATGATGTGGAAGAGGATTAGCGGGTCCCTGGAGAAATCTCCCACTGAGCTTACTTTACTTTCATGTATTCACTTTTGTCTGCATGCTGCTAACGGTCCTATCTATGGCAAGAAAAAAAAACACAGCCCTTGAGAGTGCTAATTAAGTGATTTTTTTAGCAAACTGATTTTGATAGCATGTCTCTAGCACATGCTAAATGTGTCATTTTCTCCCCATGTTGATGAGAATATTCTCTGAAGATTCTGAGCACCTATCTGTTCTCTGTTTTTGAATCCTGTCCTGATTGGTGACAGGTATTGCGTTTGAAATGGCTCGGCTTCTCAGTCTCTTATTGCTTTATTTTTTCCACATTACTGCTGCACTGTGCTCTCTTAACAGCCATTAATAATTGTCCCCCACCACATAATGAAGTGTCTCTGCGCCTGACAATACGCTGCCTGCTGCTAAACAAGGCTCCAGACACCCTTCAGCAGAGAGGCGTGCAAGCTTAGAATTATGTTGTTTTTCCACCAGAGGGCAACATGTGTACTGTAATGCACAAACACCCCTATGTCTCTCCCTCGCTCCACACTCCTCTAGATGTAAATCACATTCTTTCTTTCCACTCTTTTTTTTGCAATGCCATGCCGCTGACAGTCAGTTATGAATATAGGAATGGCATTTATTTTAATGGGAAACCCTCTCAACAGTCAGACTGTGTGAGACAATGAGGCGAAATAGGAAACTAAAGCTTTGTTCCACTCCATAATATGAGCCATGCAATAAACCATGCACATTCTGTCCTCTACTAGAAGCCGTAATCTGTATTTTGCATGCATTAAATAAAACACAAGAATCCACTGTGGCTGTGGATAAAGCATACATTACATATCTTCCACCTTTAGGGGTCTCTCAAGCTCTGTGCAGGCCCTGCTGTCTAGCCAGTACAGATAAATGGCACCTCGTTAATCAAATCTGCATGAGTGCGCTCAGGTTGCCATGGCAATAATTATCAGAGCTGCCTAATTAACTTTCTCAATTGCTTAATGATATACGACCCTCTGAACTCCCTCATTTTTTTTCTCTCTAATCCAAGTTGTTGTGTTTTTATTCCTCTATTTTCACTCCCCAGTGTTAGCCCGTGACCGCCAAGATAATAGAAATTATAGAGAAATTAAATTCAGCACCACATCATTTCCTCTCGGCCCACCCCGAGCTGAGACGAGCAGGGGGGTGTCAAACTTCACATGCAGCACGAGAGCTCACTACTGAATGCCGACGCATGTAGCCGACGTGTGTCTGGCCTGTACAGTGTGTGACTCGCATACTTTGTCTTCGGCGGTGACCTCGTGTGACAGCTGACTGAAGGTTGGGAGCAGCGGTCCTGTCGGCCCTGATCAGCCAGGCGAAACTCTTGAGATACAGCGAGACAGGGGGAATCGTACCTGGTGACACCCACCCTGCCATCCCCTGTCACAGCCGGCCTCCCGTACTGTCTACTGCCTTTCTTTACAGCCTCCTGTCAGCCCGCGGCCCCCTCACTGCCTGCGATCCGCACCAATCCCAAGTTGTTCTCAGTTAGTTTTTCATATCTTTTATTCACAAGTTTAGAAGTTGTGCGTGAAAAGCAACTGTTTCGGGCCAATCCTGGACACTGTCCAACTGCTGCCTTTTTTATGTTGACATGTAGTTTCAGAAACTTTTGCAACCTTGCCATGAATAAACAAGAAGAAACACCAGGAAGACACAGCAAATGGTGTAGTTTCCTGACCTGAGAACGTTCCAGGTCACCAGCGTCTTTCTTCTAAAGCCTTAATTTGTGGAACAGAGTGGGTGAGACCAATAGGCCACAGTTTACATCCTGTTTACATCCCGTCTTCTATCGGCATTACTTTCCTTTAACCATGACCACAATCCTTCCTTAAGCTTGATGAAGTCTTTTTAGTTGCCTGAGTTGAACCAAATCTTTGAGAAGCAATTTAGTATTACACTTCAGTAAAACCTGGGGACTCACAAGAGGCATGTTTATAGAAGAATTGCCAAAATGGAAGTGACAGAGGTAGAGATATCTTGAATTTCACTTCCTAGTAACAGCCTAAAAATTCTGGATCCTACATCAACTTAAAAGGATCTCTCATTACACCCTCCCTGCCTGGTAAATGCTCTATCTTTCAAACCAAGCCCCTAAACAACTAAGGCTTTGGGGCCAATTTCCATAGAGGAATTATAATTTCCAGGTCCGTCCCATGATGCAGTTGGGCCCAAATATACTATTTTCCATAGACTTACAGTGTGAAAGAGACATCTGTAAATCAGTGCATAGATTTTTTTAAGTGCTACAGCCCCTGCGAAAATGACTTGTTTCACTATCAGTATTTGATCCATTTGGTCTGATAACATTTTGAAAGTCTAGAAGAACCACACGATTACATTTTTATTCCCATTTGAGTTAGTGGCGCGCCAAATTGGAAGCTAGGCACCTTGCCAGTGGAACAGACTCTATAAACCATGGACATAGCCAGTGTTAATTTTGTCAACTAAGACTTAAACGAAAACTTTTCGTTGACGACCCTTTATTCCGTGACTAATTTGTGACGAAAACGTAAATTTAATAAGTACTGACAGCAAAACCTAAAACGAAATCTCTGTTCATTATGAAGTGACGAGTAAAAACGTGACGAAAAAGCTGACGCTGGCTGGCCGGACAATCTGGATTACAACCATGCTCAATGCCTTGATTGTTTTCCTTTTTAACCAATTATCTAAACTGAAATTCAAACTCTCAGTCTGTCTTTCTGATTGGATGACCTCCCCCCGCCCTCCGTGCAGTGGCGGTGCACGTCCAGTTTTGCCACACAGAAGCCTTGGCTCCACAGCGGGAAGCTGGGAACAACAACGCCTGTAAAACTCTGTAAAAGTACACCAAAGCATACATTTTCGTTTCCAAATATTTATTTGAAAACGAAACCATTCATACGGTCAATAAAAAAAGTCGCGTGTTCAATGTGTGTGTGTGTGTGTGTGTGTGTGTTAGTATGTCAGAGAGGAGGAGTATCAATAAAAAAAAAAGTTTCCACTAATTATTTCAGTATTTATTTCTTTTATTCTTAAGTTGTTTTTTTATTAAAATGCGTAACAATATTATAAACCAAAAGTTAATCTAATTTATTGTTGTAGAATGTATTCAGCAAATCACAACTTTCAACTGGAGATGGCGCTGCAGCAAAAAAAAAAAAAAAAAGTCATTATAAAAAGCCAACAAATAGTGTTAATTAATTAACATGAGACATTGGACAGTGGTTGTCAGTCAGTTTTTTTTATTTTATCATAACTTTTCGGAAATTACTCAAAAATGCATTTTTTTGTGTGCTTCTGAGCACACGGGCAGCATAAACAATGAAGTTACATATGACCGTTGCGGCCCTTGGAGGGGCGCTGTAATCCTGGCGGTCCTTTAACAAACACTGAATTAAAATGGGCATATGATTAAATGTGTTTTGATGCCCTTGTAAGAAAATACTAAATTAAAATGGGCATAATAACAGTTAAGTTGTTATGATCTTCTTTTGATGTCTTAAGAGGACTGAAGCTTTATTCTTGCAGGTTGTAAGTCATTTGTTGTACAAATATACAGAAAATAAACAAGAACCTGTGAAGGACATGATTATGTATTACACTTTTTCTAACAAGCCTTAGACATTCATTTTTATTATACAAGAGTAATATGGTACATTCTTAGTTTAAATGACTAAACACACAGTTAAAGGTATGCTTACAATGGAGTTTTTACTACCATGACAAACACCCTTTTGCAAAATCTATTACAGTATAACAAAACTGTCAAATTACGTCAAAAGACTAAAATGAGACTAAAACTAAAACTGATTTCCACTGACTAAATTTTAACTAAAACAAAACAAAACTAAAAGACTAAAATGTGACTTTAACTAAATCCAGTCTTTGGTGAGTGACTAAGACTAAAATGAAATTAAAAATTCTTGTCAAAATTAACACTGGATGTAGCCACTGTAATGCCACCCATTAGTTTCTGGACTTTCGTTTTTAAGCCTCCAGTTTGGCATTTCGGCTGTCCCCATCCTGGTTCTTTGGATTCAGAAGTGACCATGTTTGGGTGGATCTGACTCATAGACTGCCACAGCTGTCTAAATAAATGTTAAAATTTATTTAACTAAATAAATGTTGACATTTTTTTTGTACCAAGTTGTAAATATGTTTGTTTGTTTCAACACTGGTGTCTTTGGGGATTTACTCTGTTTTGGAGCCAGCCTCAAGTGGCCATCCGATGAACTGCAGTTTTTGGCACTTCTGCATTGGCTTCATTTTCAGCCTCTGAGGTTGCTGCTTGAGCGGAAATTAGATGTTTGGCTAACAAAGGTTTCCAGTGTGCTTGCTCTACAGGGCGCCACAATGCAGAACATCCGGGTAATCCCATACCACGGAAATGAAGCTTTTTTGGCTTCATGCGCCACCAAGCAACTTCTACAGAAATTACGCCTCCGATGCTGTTTGCAGCTCTCTTTATACATCCATCTTTCAGACACCCCTGTTTATAACAAAGCCTTTGTTCCAATTATGAAACTGAGAAGACAACCCTGACGACATCACTGTGATATAATTATGGTCAAGAATGTACTTTGGACATCAGCTTTTAAACCAACATGGAAAAAGGAGTCATTAATGTGCTCAGAAAAAACAAATCTCAACCACAATTCCATAAAAACTGGGCAAACTCCATGTGTTGATGAAGATCAGACCAAAGCAGCTACTAAATTGTGAGGTTGTTTCCTTCGCTTCCATTTCCAAAGTCAAGAATGAGCTTTGAGCCTCAGCCTGATGTGTCATTTGGACCGGAGGACATGTTGGTAGAATCCCAGTTTTGTTGGTGTTGCTCCTCTCTGTGAACCCTCAGTTGTGACGGTCGTGCAGAGGCCATGTAACCGTCCAGACCCATGCCTGAGCTCTGGGATCAGTGCTGGGTTAGCAGACCGCAAGGCCTGGAAGAGTTCATGTGATTAACTTTCTGCAACCACCATCAGGAAGCTTTATAGGACTGGGTCAAATCAAGCTTTGGCAAAAAAAAAAAAAAATCTTACAGTGCGGTTACCACCAATGTCTGCCATATGTCTGGCACTGCCTGCTGACACAGTGTGATACCATTCCCCTTTTTATTCCCCACATAACCTAATTTCACAAACCTTCTTTCTTTGCCGTTTTTTTTTTTGGCCCAGAAGACCTACCCGTACTTTAATTGTACCTGCCTGCTTTTGTTGCTTTAAAGCCAGTGGGGGAAAAGTGGCAGGGGAAAGATTATCTTTGTAACACCTCTGCACTGCATCACTGTATTTTTTCCTCTTGTGAGTGGATTTCATGGTTGAGAGTGCAATTTAAAATAGGATTAACAGTAGGTGTCGGGTAGTGTTAGCTAAACCTCTTTATGTCAGGTACGGCAGAGAGAAGTCTGTCACTGCGTCTGCCTGAACCCTTTCACCACTGAACATTGCTTGAGGGGGATTCTTTAAATATTACTAAAACTGTATTTGTATTCATCAAAGGGCTGCGAGGCAGGCGCAACACAATGTTGTGGTTTCTACCTATAAAAAGCAGAAGAAAGAGTACACGCGTGCAGTATTAGACAACCTCAACATGTACTGCCAATGTGGGAGCAAAATGCAGCCTTTTGTTTTTTGGGGGAAAAAACCCGTCTCTTTTTTGTCTAAGTGCCGCGGTGACATTGGGAGGCCACATGGTTGGCTGCGGCCCAGACCCACAGAGAGGATGCATTCCTGGGATGGCCATTGGCAGTGTACAGGGCTGAGATGCCCAACCCTCTGCTCCCACAGTTTCCGCACACAGCAGTGAGTCCCGCTGGAAAACAACAGTTTCGGCAGTCTTATGTAACTGGGGTTGGTTGTAAAGAAAAGGGAGGGCTGGAGGGAGGGATTATGGACTGATGGGGAGAAAGAAAAAAAGAGGGAAGGTTGTTTAAGGATGAGCATTGAAAAAAAAGTTGAGTACTATAATTGACTTGCCCAAAGCTAGTGTGTAGCCGAACCCAAAGATTCCCAACTAGGTGCCACTGAGGACAAACACAATGCAGGTTTTCATTTTAAAAAGCACCACAGTGATTTCAGTCATTAGTCCTTTTTTCTTTGGTTGAACATGTGCTAATTAATGACTTGAGCTGCTGTAGTCTTTGAAAAGAAAAAAACGCAACATGTTTTAGCTGTATTAGCCTTTGTCAGAGCTCATTAGCGCTTATAGTTAAAATTCATTCTTAAGACTTAAAGCTGCACTGATCAGCATTAACAATGGATCAAATGACTGTGTGTAATGCGAAAGGGGTAAGTCACAGTAACAACCCCCCCGAATATTATCGCCCAACTTTGCAGCTCCCCACAGCTCTACAGAGCATTTTTAGCATCTTTTAGCTAATTGTTTTGGTTTTATGGCCCACAGCTGTAGTGTTTTGGTTCGCTTTTGTGTCCTCATTATTCTCAGCAGCCTCAAGCAGCAAAAATGCTAAAACCCACTGTACACAACCTGCGCAGCACTAAACAACAGGCAGATGAAGTTAGCAGCTAGCTAAACATTTAATAGCTAATGAACCAAGTAGTTTGTGGAGACTAGGACCCTACAATACCAGAGTAGCGACAAGTGACAAGCAGAAAGTTGGTCATGTGCCCTCTAGTGGCGGGATAGCGCGCTGCATATCCGACCAAGAACTGACTGAACTTCAGTATTGCTGCATTGCTGCCGACCAGGAATTCTTGTGCGTTTCCAAAGTCAATCAAACCTAAAAGCAAAATCTACTCTAGTCTACTGTAATAGGAGCATCAGTGACCCGTTTACAGATAAAAAAACAAATCAAAACAGTTGTCTACCATAATGTTACTCTCTACATTTTGAAATAAACAAATTATAAGCATGACTTAATATGACCAAGACACCTAAAAGTAAAAACAAGGCTGTTTTAATCAACTTACAAGCAAGTGCGCGTCAGACATACTGTAAGTGAATGGGTTTTCTGGTCGGAAAGGTAACTAGAGGGCGCGTGAGGCTTAACTTCAGCATACCAGAGGAGTCAATGGAAGTGTCGTCACTCTGGTATTGAAGGGTCCTAGTGGAGACCAAAACAAAACTACAGTGGCCCTGAGGGTCAAAACACAACAACATCTCACTAAAATACAACATTTCACAAAACACGACAATTAAAAAAACACTACAACATTTCACAAAACACTACAACATTTCACAAAACGCAGCATTTCACAAAACACTACAACATTTCACAAAACACTACATCATTTCACAAAATGCAACATTTCACAAAATACAGCATTTTACAAAAGCAACATTTAACAAAACAAAATATGTCACAATACGCAGCAACATTTCACGAAACAAGAAATTTCACAAATCACGACAATTCAGAAAACATGACTTTTCTACAAAACACGATATTTCATAAAGCACAAAAGAAAAAACACAACAGCATTTGGTGAGACTCAAACTGGAATGTTGTAATGTTTTGTGAAATATTGTTGTCTTTTGTGAAATGTTATGTTCTCTGAAAGGTTGTTGTGTTTTCTTCAAGGTTGTGTTTTCTGGTATGTTTCTGTGTTTTGACCTTCAGGGCTACCATACAAAACAGATAACCGCAGAGCCGGTTGGAACAGAAACACAGTTCCAAATTGATGCTACTCTTGCTCTGTGTCTCTTAGATGTGTAACTAGACAATAAACATTTCACCACATCAACTTAATAAGGTGATAATAAGCCATGTTTACAGCTGTTTTTTGTTTTTGCCTCTGTGGCCATATACTGCTCTAAAGTGTAATTCAGGTTGATCAGATTGTGTGTCTGATATTTGTAGTTATCATTTTCATCACCTATGAAAACACTCTCACCAAAGTAATTGCAGAGATGTTGGAGCACGATAACATTGCTGAAAAGTCACGGAATATGATTTGAAGCCAAAACTACAAAAATAAAACCAAAGTTTTAATAAACCAAATTTTCCCTAAAAGCTGGTTTTGGTCCAGGCACCTTGAGGGAGCTGCTAGGTCTTGACAGATTTATTTGTGCCGGGTTGGCATGAAGACATCCATGAACCATGGTTGAAACTCAGCTTTATGATTAAATGAAGTGAAACAAGTGAGTGAAAACTTCAGGGTGCCACCATCTCTTTCTTTCTGCTTTGCCTCATTATAAACACAGAAGAGCACATCCCAACTTTCCTGATTGGAGGCGGTGGCAGCAGTCAGTGTTACTCAACAGTTGAAAGCCTCAGGGTTTCCCAAGGCAGGGAGTGGCATCCCCCCTCCGCCAGAAAACACATCAATAATCCTGCAGGTTGACTGACTGGCTCACTGGATAAGGCATGAAAATGAAGGAGGGAGACCCGTGGAGAAGAGACAATTAGTGCTCACTCTAAGGTGTGTGGGGCCTTGCTGTAGTTAGTGATGTGGTGTTTAAAAGGAGGTTAAACCCTGAGTCTCAGTTGGTGATCAGCCTGACACAAACAAATGTAAAATCAATTAGTTTCTCAGACAAGTGTGAACTTTTCCCCTTTATGAACCATTTTTCATGTACAGCAAGTTTCAGAAACAGGACACTAACATGCTGCTTTCATGCATTTTAAGGAACAGTCAGACATTTTAGAAAATACAGCACTTTGTCGCCTTAAAGGTCAACATCAATGTCATCCTCATGTGTCCAGTACCAGGATGTTTTTTGCCTAAGTTAAGCACAACAGCTATAAGCACGGGGACACAGCGAGCCTAACTCCGTCAAAAGTATAAAAATACGCCTTCCAACAATTACAAAGCTCTGAACCTTCTCATGCAATGTAGAAACAGAAATGTAAAAACAAGACATTGCGGTTTTGCATTTCACAACAAGTCTCCATACCTAAATGACAATGTCATGCCAGTGCCTTACAAAACAACCCACATAAAGATTTAATGATCTGCCACCTCTGAGGTTAAACTGCAGCGCTGCTGATTGATTTTTGGCCACTTCGGGGCGGCAGGACAGGGTTAGAATTTACGCTGGCTTTAAACACGTGAATGACATTATCACCTTATAAAGCTGCTGTGGTGGATGTGTGAATCTGACAGATATGGAACAACAGTGGCATTTATGTGGAGTTTCTGGCCACCTGATGCCAACTTCTTCTGCTTGCCGTTTGGTGCTTGTCAGGTAGTGTGGAGGTTTTCAGAGCTTCCTCAGCGCAGCTGGAAATGAGGTTACAAGACTGGTGAGGCTGAATCAAAAGAGTGAGCTGAAAGATGATGAAATGCAGAGAAGAGACGAACTGCGAAGTCGGGTGACAATGCTCGGTTCGTCACAAAGACTGTATATAAAGATGGCTGCCACTTGCTCCCATTGTACAAAAATGAAGCCAAAATTTCCTGGATATGGGCGCTGCCATCTTGTGTTTTTGAGCCAGAGTGTGGATCAGTAAGTATTGACTTGTGGCCCACACACCTATCTGACCCAATCATGAGCAGCGCCATGATCCCAAGTACACCCATGATGTCATTCCCCATATTTAAAGCATCAAATAAACCAAACTTAAAAGAAAAACACAGTTGAACACACATCAGCGAGGGAAAAATAGCCATCTTTAGGACAAATTTATTTGACCTGTACTTTGATCTTTCAGTTTTGCCCTTCTGCTAACACGGAGGTGTCGGGGTTCATGACCTACATTGCAGCCAGACACCAGGGGGTAATCTGGATGTGTTGGCTTCACTTTAAAGGAGCCGTCATGCCGTCTAACTTTCCAGTCATAGGTTCGTCTCTATGAGGCCTAGTCCTCATGAACAAAGGTACTTTTTCAAAATCAGGGCTTTTAACCCTCTTGTTCTCACCCTCACACCCTGTTATAAGAAAATCTCTTTCAAATGAAGATGAAAAAACACAACTGAAGTGCTTTCAAGAGCATGCCAAACCAAAAGATGGTCATATAATCATAATCCTAAATCAGCGCAACACAAAAAGGAGAAGAAGAAGATGTTGGCCAATCTGCAGCCTGTGAAAAAGCTAATACTGCGCATTCTGATACCTCTGTATGTGTACATAAACATGTAAAAAGTCCTGTTAGCGAGGTTAGAGCCAGCACTAGTTCCAATGCCACCTTATTTATGACGGCTCACAAACAAGATAACGGTGCACACTCTGCCAAAAACGTTTCCCCGTCTACACATCAACACCGAAAACTGAGTTTCTGAAAATCTTCACTCTGGAGTTTTACAAACGGATCATTTTCAGTGACCTAAAATGCAGTTTTCATGTGGGCAAAAGGCCAAAACGCTATGTTTGCTAGTAAGTAAGGCAGCTTCGGAGCTGTTGAAAGGCATTTTATTTTACTTTTAACTAAGATATAGTGTGCTAGCACTTTCACCCTGCTTTCAGTCTTTGTGCCAAGCTAGGCTAACACACCCTGGAGCTACAGTATGTCTGCACGATATTATTCCACACATTTGACTTTAGGTTTAATGGTGAACATATTTCCCAAAATGTTGGACTTTTCCTTTAAATGGAACAGATTTATGCCACCCTAAAGTGTGTGCAGACAGATTATGGGTTATTTACCTCTTGGTACATCCCTTCATTTGGGCATCAGTGGACCAAGAGATCAATACGAAGAAGCAGCCTGAAGGAGGTGGATGTGACAGTCAATATGCATATCATCAATATTTGATGATGAGAAAACAGAGGGAAAATGGATAAACATGAATCTCACACAAATCCACTTGGCAGAATCAGTTAATCTGACAAATAATAGCTGGAAATGAAACACTGATGTAAAATATGTTTCTTGGAGGAGTTGAATGTTCAGGCTCACTTCATATTTTGCACAAACAGCCTCAGTATCTCTGACAAATCCACTTCCCCCTGTGTGAAAACATGTAATTCTCTGTCTGCCTCGTGTCGTGTCCAGCCGTGTGACTCATGTTTCTCATGTTTACGCTGTGGCGGTACATCACCTAGCCGTGATGACGAGGACTTTGCTGTAAGCCACAGCTGAACACCCTATATCCACCCTGCTGGCACGGCCTCAGTGTTTTCATTCCATATGATAGGAGTCACACCGCATTCCTGTTACAACTTCTCTGCGGCACATAAAAATCTCCTCTCGAAACCGCAGAGCCATGTGTTTTGAATTTTCCCTCTGTTTGTTCCCATTTACAGCATCTCTCTCCACTTTTTCTCTCTCTCACACACACACACACACACACACACACACACACACACACACACACACACACACACACACACACACACTCACACACAAACACCGCTCGCTGGCTCTCTTCATGTTGATAGGCCCATTTAGTCCTCATGAAAGCATTCCATTTAGGTGCATTTGAGGTTATGGTTGTCACTGACAACCGGCTGTCAAAGAGTGGCAGCCTCTATCAGTGTTGGGGGTTTCCAGAGGAGCTTACAACACAGAGCAGCTATTGATGAAGCCCCGCTTTATGGACTCAGACCTACCAAAGGCAATGGCGTGTGACAAAGACAGCGAGGGGAGTTGGTAGTTTGATTCTTTGACCCCACAAACAGAAAGAATCACCCCATCTGACACTCAAGTAGAATATTAAAAATGTTGTTCGTGGAAAATGTGAGCACAGTATGTTGAGTGGGGAGAAGCAGGACCATGGCTACCAGTTATCCCACTTCCATTGCGGAACTGTCTCAGGAACCCAGAAACCATTTCAGTGACATTACCTGTGTTTTGATTGGAGTAACAGTGATCTAAATTTAGCTT
This sequence comes from Epinephelus moara, assembly GCF_006386435.1. Lineage (NCBI taxonomy): Eukaryota > Metazoa > Chordata > Actinopteri > Perciformes > Serranidae > Epinephelus > Epinephelus moara. The sequence continues at coordinate 6,928,309 of NC_065527.1, forward strand.
CCTGGCCATAGTTCCTGGTACCCAAAAAGCCTGCTGAGTATCAATGGCCTTCATGTAATGACATGCATAGTAAAGGTGTTACATCTGCCTTTAACGGCAATGTGATCTCATCCCTACTCGTCATATTTTGACGCATGGACAGAAGGCTCCAGCATCACTGAAATGACGCAAGGGGCAGCCTTTTGCAATGTATCTTGACACAGATGGTTGGCCAATCTTGACGCAAGTCCTCCCACTTGACTAAGAAGAGGTTGGCAGTTACGTTTAGGCAACAAAACTACTCAGGCAGGGTTGGGAAAATATTGTGGTTGACGTTTGAGTCACATGACTAATGACTTAGGTGACTAACGACATCACGAGGGATATGAACACTAGTCTCTGGGGTCAGAGTTCTCACATGACTAATAAGTGGTCGGCGAATAGGTTTAGGCATCAAAACTTCGTAGGTGGGGTTAGGAAAAGATAGTGGTTGATATTCCACTAATGTGACTGAGAACTTACGTGAGAAAATAACGCAATATTGACGTCTAGTTCCACACGGGTCACAAACACCGGTCTCCTGGGTCAAAGTCCTGTGCCTGTTTGACCAATCCACCTCCCAACCTGCTCACTTAAAGTGGATTTTAGTGCTCTTAATGCTTTGTCCATTGCCTTGAACGTCTAATAATAATGCAGATGGGTTTACATTGGAGTTGCTTGCGAGCCTGGTGCATCTCATACAAACACTTAGGTTATTCGTGTCTAGTCACAGACCATGATCTTTAGTTTCCCAACAACAACCAGACCTTGACCATAGTTTATTCACCACAGCCACGATCCCTCTGTAATCTTTAGAATACCGAAGTTGCGATGTGCTTTTCACTGAAAACAAGACTTTTAAAAATGTGACACTGGATGTAAGAACTAAGCAAACCAAGTTGTTTCTCGTTTTTTACGATTTGCTTACCCAATTATATTAACGATTGATAGCAAATTTTTGTTTGGGCACACATGACTTTTTTCAGCTTCTGATTGGGGCATGACAGAAAAAGTTTGAGAACCACTGAGCTAAATTAATGTATTTTTGACTTGATGTGTTTGATCAAATAAATACAGATTTCAGCACTTCTGCCCCAGAATTATACCTGTGAGAGTGGAGAAGACGTTGAAACGGCATTTAGACTTTATAGAATCTAAACATAAATTTAACTGAATAAATCAAATACAAAAAGCGAAGAAGAAAAAAATCCAAATAACCAAAAGATTTTTTTTCACTTCTTTTTGGTGTTGGGAATCCTAGCTGCAGCTCTGGGAGACAGTATTATAGATTTACGTGTATTTTTATTATTCATTATCATCATTATTTGCAGCTACGAGGGGTCTTACTTATGGATTATATTAGAAAATACATGAATGTTGACCAAAGGCGTTATGAATTATAAATACTGCAAATCAAGGCTGCATCCTATGAAGCTGTCGGCCGCCTCTTTAATCTACTCTACATAGAAACACCATGTGCAACCTTCACAAGGATTTAGAAATGAAGAGTAAAGGTTCTTACCATTGGATTTAAAATAATTTTGAGCATCAAACACTAATTTTCTGCTTCGTGGTGAATTTTTATGCAGAAAATTGTATCTTTTCTGCATCAATTCGTGGTGTCATTGTCTTTAATTTTGTGCAAAAACAAAAAAGAGAAAAGAAAAGGTCCAGTTTGCACAAGTTCTAAATATTGAGGGCTGTGTGTCTCCTGCGTCCCCCGTAATGTCTCCTATGCTGCGAAGAGACTTGCATGAATTGATTTGATGCACAATATATCGCTTATTATGTTATTAAAAAACAAAAACAACAGCAGGGAAATAAAGTTAACATTTATCTTTAATCAGCAACAACTGAATTAAACTCATGAAGACTGGTGCTTGTGAAAAAATAGCACATAAACATAATGATAAAGTATTTGATTGAATCTGTCTGTATATGTTGTATAAATGACTGCCTTTAGAAACTGTATTGTTGGGAACATCACCCCCACCACACACACACACACACACACACACACACACACACACACACACACACACACCCTCCTCCTCCTCTGGAAACCTGTTCTGGAGGGAGTGACTTGATCCAGGCGGCGTCCAATTATATGGAAGCAGCACTTATTCCACTTTATTCCAGGCTACAGTTAAGTGGCTTGAAGCCTTCAGAGACACACAGGCTTGTAGTATAAAGGCAGAGCAATAGGCAGAGAGACGGTACCCATGTGACATGTGAACGGAAAGCCAAAGACAAAGGTAGAAATATCTACTATACCAAGTGAGGCGTCTGGCGGCGTGCAGAGGAGACACAGAGGATGCTCCAAATCAAATCCATGAGGGCTTTTTTCTCTCTCGCTCGTCTGGAAATTCACGGCTTCATATAAATGATTCATGAGAGCCTGTTTCTATTTCTAAGGGAGTAATTGCGCTCGCAGTGAGTTTGAGCTGAAGCCGGTCACCAGCCAGTCTGCAGAAAGACGCTAGTAAAGCTGGGATCAGAGCGTGGAGACAATTATAAAGTCAATTAATTTGGGGGAGTTTGATAAAGCGTTTCCCTTTAACCTGCACTGGACCTCATCTGTCAGAAGGATCAACTGTTGCTGCAGCCGGAGCGGGCACAGAGACATTCTCCAAGTGTGTCTGGCTTTCATAATGGATGTTTGACCGTCACTTGGTCCTGTATGCAGCCACACAGCCGGTGTTGTGCAATTAACATGGAAGAGAGACTGATACTGTTGTTGATGCCTCGGATACACCTTCATCTGTCCTGATGTGATGCCACATTGTTGCACTGAGGAGAATGATAATATCCCACACCGCTGCCGGCTTTTTCATACTGGTTGATCATCTCTGTGTGTGAAACAAGACACATTTATTCCTCTTTCTCTGTATAAGGGACCAGTTTGGGCATTTTAACTCACTGGCAGGCGTCAAAATTGACAGGCTTTTTTGTTATAGTGACCTTGCCCGATTTTGACATCCATTCAGCGGGAGATCATCATGCTGATGATGATGAAGAACAGCGGCATGGATGCGCATCAGGTTGATATCGATTCGGAATTTGAGCCTCACAGTCGTTCGCGGTCGTGCACCTGGCCGCTGCCGTGTCCGGAGGATTTCCCCGGGGGAGAAGAAGCGAGCCGAGGTCTGGCCCTGGCATCGGTCAAAGTGGAGCAGTACAACGTGCCCGCATGCCGGGCCGAGAGAAAAGGCGGCGCGCCGGCGGAGATCAAGCACCCAGCCGGCGCCCCGGCCCCGGTCGTGGCCGCTCCTGCCTGCATGTCCGGGGCTGCGCTCGACGTGGCCGGCCAGCTGCGCAAAGCCAAGTCCTCCCGGCGAAACGCGTGGGGAAACCTGTCTTATGCAGACCTCATTACCCGTGCCATCGAGAGCGCCCCGGAGAAGAGACTCACCCTGTCCCAAATTTATGACTGGATGGTTCGCTTTGTTCCTTATTTCAAGGATAAAGGCGACAGCAACAGTTCAGCCGGATGGAAGGTAGGCCACATGAAAGAATTTTCTGACACCACATGGTGAAGGTTTTAGTGGAGACGCTGCACTATATTTAGCCTGAGTCTGTGTCTGCAGCAGAACTCCTTTCCTGCATATTTGAAAGCCACATAATTGACCCCTGGTTCCAGCAATTTATGTCAGTGGCGTGTCCCCATGTCACTCCACACTACAGTGTGTTGAAAAGGGCGGTGAGCATGGCTGGAAGGGTTCACTGGGTTCATCGTATTTAGGAACTGCAGCCTACATATAGGAGAAGCCACACGGAGCCAAACTCCCCGTCTTCACGGTTCCCTTTGGATAGGCGACTATTACGCGCTGTGACGCATCGGTAAAGTGTCTGGTTTCGACCCATGCTCCCCTGCGTTACCGGGTCACGCGGGGGACAAAGTGTGCCTCCGGTCCGATTTGCAGCTCCTCGACTGGAGCGTCACCCATGCCGCCGGTTGGGCGCTCGGGATAAACCGTTTGGAGCCCCCCGCCCCCCCCCCCCCGCGATCCAGTGCGCGCACGTTGAATTACGCACGGGCTGTGCGAAAAGCATGGCACAAGGCGAAGGGTTTAAAAGGACAATAACAAGAGATGATGACATGCAGTGTCACAGCAAACAGATGTAACTACAGATTATCCCTTAAATTCAAATTAATATGAGGTTAATCTAATAGATTGGTTGCTGTAATCTACTTAAATTTACCACCCATTCTGTGTGCGGATTAATGGTCTTTTGTTTCCAAGCCTCGCACTGTAGCTTCCCCTCATACTGTCCTTCATGTTTGCCAAAGTTTTGCCACTTTCCTGAATTTTCCTCCAGTTCAAAACAAACTTAGAGAAATAATGTTTGGCTGCTTAAAATTGCAGTAAAGTCTAAATAAATGTTAGTATGTGTGGTAAATATGGGCATTAATCAGGTCTGTCATAACTGGGATTTAATATGTGAATCATCTGTTAACATCTGAATCAGATCTTTTTTAGGAAAGGAGACAAAACAAATGTGTAAAACATGCATGGAAGTCTGATTCGCTGTGTCTCCACTTGTGTTTTATGGTCTTTTGGTGCAGTGGGAGTTTCATCAAAAGGCCACAATGGTCAACCCTGCAATTAATGGGAATTTCTAAAATGCTGGATACACACTGTTAACTCCGACACAACAGGGGAGTGACTCCCTTCTTGTTAAATATGACCGCGGGCTTTAACATTTACTGGCATCGCTCTATCAAAGAGCTTAGAAAAGAGACACATCATTCAACATCATGAAAATTTTAAAATGGCTGGGAAACATGTTTAAAGGGTTCCTCCAGTGATCCGGGAGTTTTCCTCCATGAGGTCGGGGAACTCAAGACAAACAGATTAAGGAGAGAATGGTTGAAATTGAAGCAGCAGAGGCCGAGATATCCTGACGTTTATTCTGTAGTTTGCATCACACACCAAAACACCCTGTTTCCTTCAATTCCCACAATGCAATGCAACAACTCATTCTCTTAGACCCTCCCTGCCCACTTCTTTCAAACCCCACACCTCCAGTTTTGGAGGCTTTTGGTTAAAACTTTTAAGTCTAGATGATTGTGATGACATCAATGTGACATCCTCAGAGTTTTTTAAACCTTTAAAGCTCCTCTCAGAGCCACAGCAGACACACATGATTGTTTTCCAAGGCTAAGTAGTCCTTCTTGTGATGACTAAACTGAGCGTCATGTGTTTTTTTTTTTTCTTTTTACAATTCTGATTTTGCTTTTCAAATCTTACTCTCCCGTGTGTTTCGCTTTTCTGACACAGCCTGGCGATAGGAGGAACATGGGGGGGCGGGACAGAAGTTGTAGTGGGATTAACAGGCATTTCACACCATCTGTGTGTTTGACATCGAGTTGATCCACAATCCTCTGTCTTCTCCTCCTGTCATGTTATCATATCCTTACAGCAGTTTATGTTAAGTGCCATTGTCTCCCTTGTATTTGTCCCTCTCACACACAAGCTTCCTCTGATGCTTCCCCCTGCTCGGCCATCTCATTTGGCTCCCCACCAGCCTCCAATTGAGCAGCATTAAGACGCAGATTAATCTCAATAAAATCACCATTTGATTTAGGTCTGCAACAACCCCTGTCCAATCTTTATGGTATGGGGGGGTTTAAAATTGGATTTAAAGCTGAGCTTAATTCCCGGGGCCTTGTTTGTGCTGCCCAGGGATGCCCAGCTTGATACCTGCTCTCGTTCCAAGCTTTGCGTGGACGTTTTGATTGGCCAGTCTGGCAAGGAAGCTGATTGGCGGAGAGAGGCTCCAAGTTGCGGTGAAAAACAACTTGATTCAATCATAATAACACTCCTCAACGAAAAAAAAATAAAGGAGAGAGAGGAGAGACACATGCACGCACATGTTGGACTGTAACAGTTGGCAGCGATTTTAATGAGATTTGAAGCACGGAGGTACAGAATCGCTCGCAAACACTCGCGTATATGCACCCTTACACATTCCTGTGTGTGTTTCTGCTTAGATTGAACATTACTGATGGGGGGTGGGTGTGTGTGAGGGGGTGTATATGGATGGGTGGTTGGATGGGATGAGTGGGAGGGAAATAAGATCCAGTCAGAGTCTTGCTATTAAAAGCAGTCTTTAAGAGCTGTTGTGTAATCCTGTCTGAGAGCTGCTGCTCAATTCAGCCGCTGGGCTCTTTGTCTTCATCTGGGCCAGCAGCTTCTCCTCCTCTTAATACCACACACACATACACACACACACTGTACTCACACACACACTGTACTCACACACCATTGAGGTGTCACTCACTTGTTAAAGTGTCAAGCGCTAAGGCTGCATAGGTGGATTGGATTCCTCTCACATGTCCACACTCTTCTCGTGTCCAGTGGTAGTGTATGGATTTATTTGATTGTGGACACACACACACACACACACACACAGTACATAGTACACAGTGTTGCTTAAGCATTTGGCAGCAGGGTTACCATGATGACTACGTATGGATTTCTGACTGTGGTTCAGTAATTGCTGTCAAGTGCTTAGGCCATGTTTGTTACTGTATCTGAGGTGGGAGGCTGTGTTTGGTCATATGAAGTGAGTTCAGTCGGTGGTGATGCGGGGGTATCCGCTCACACACACACACACACACACACACACATTGTTATGTGCATTTCACAAGTGGCTCTGCGTGGGAATGGATGTGCTGAGCTGTGGCCTGTCTGCAGGCTGTACAGTACACAGCATTCAGCAGCAGGCAGGCAGGCAGGTAGGAGCTCACTGACTCTACCTGAAGGCTCCACAAAGCAGCATGTTAGAGGAACGTTGTGGGTGTATGAGTGTTGTAATCAGACTGTGATATAATGAGCACACGGCAAACAAGCAGCAATACACACGAGGATCAATTAGAATTTCAGAAAAGCAATAATTCCTGTTTGTTTTTTGTCTTTAAAGAGCAACTTAACGCCCTGTTTTATCTTGAACGTGCCACCTTCACTGTTGTAACGTGTGATAAAGTGACTGTACATGTTTTACTAACCTGAAAAAATGCCTTTAGTGTACAGATACTCTTTAACCTGTAACAGTGGTACTCAACTTACTGCCCATTGGCCAAATCTGGCCTGAGATAGGATGCAGAGGGCCCAGCAACCATTTTCAAATTCACAGAAATAAGAAACTGATTTTGTACTTTGAATTAAATAAGTTGCCAAAGTGCATTTTAAATAGGGCTTGTTCATCAAACTGACCTGTGCGGGGCTGCTGCAACTGGATGTTCCTCATGGCAAAGTAAAGCGAGGACAGCACATTGCAAAAGGTTAAGAAGAGGTAATTCATTTATTATATATACTGATAAATATTATAAATGTTTGTTTATGAACTGGCCTCTGGCCTCCTGTCATCTTGCGAACGTGGCCTCCAGGCAGAGAGAGTTGAGCATCCCTGACTTATACGAACTCGGTCCATTTTACAGTATTTTCCACACAGTGAGAGTTATGTATTGGTGCGGCATCCAACACCTGAGAGACGGCTGCAAACATTTATGATCATTAGTATCTGAATTTGTATTAGGGATGTGATTTTTTTCCAGGCTGTGCAATTGCTCATGAATGCACCAGTCTAAGAGGCGTTTAGAGCAGTTTGAAGCTCCGTGACCGCACTGACTTCTGTCTGATTAATACACTGAGGTCCTGATAAAACTTCAGGTTTTAGTTTTCAAATGTAATTTATGAAGAAAATTATGTCTTTCTCTCTCTGACTGTGCCAATTGTCTGAATCCATGCATGTCATTTGCTGCAAGTAGATTCAAAATGTCCAGCAGGGAGGACAGAAGAAGGCAGATAACATGTCCAAAATCACCCCGTGTTCACTCCTTCACTGCTCCCTATAACAGACACTCTAAACGTAACCATAGTGAGCAGTAAATTGCAATTCTTGACACTTCTGAACGGTCATCTTGCGTCCTCACTGACAGCTGCAGACATCATGTTTTCAGGTTTTCTGAGGACGCATTATAGGGAATAACTTTCACACATCGACACTCAAACACTCAAATAAAATGGTTCAGAGCAAGGACGTAGTGTTTTTGGGGGGTGGTTGTCCTCCACTGGAAATGTTCAAGTGTCTGACACTTAATTTCCTGCATTCCGGTGAATTTTCATGCAGCAATCTGCTCCTTTCTTTGCATGTAAATGTCTTCTATTTTGTCAAAACAAAAGCCCTCTGCTACTTTATTGTTTTTAACTGCAGGGGATAAATGAAATGATCTAAGGGTGAGACGTGTCCCCTGCATCCCCCTGAAATCTACGCCTATGGTGCGGAGCGTGGTTGCAAAAAGCTGCTGTGAAATAATACCTTAAGATTTATTTTTTCAAAACTTAAACCTTGATTTTGTCTCATGAGTACGATTTATTTGAAAAGAAGCTTTCTGGCCCATCCAGGTAGACCTCCAATAACACCACGTTTCAAAACTTAACTGGTGTTACTGGTTGCAGTAATTTAGTTTTATGACATTTTTATGTACACATTTCAGGAAAGAAGACAAAAAAAGATCTATGTCAGACCTGAGAATGGTCAGACTGACTTTAGCTTGGTGTACCTTCTCCTACATCCCTGATTACTGAGAGCAAAAGTGGATCTTTACCTCTAATATGCTTCTAATCTGCTTGTAATGCATCACAATGCACTTCACGTAAAGTATTACCGCCCACGCTGATGGCCATCACCTTGTTCTGCCGAGATTCCACTTGCAGCAGATAGAGAAGAAGAATAGGGTGCACAGCGCAGAGAGAAAAAAGAGGAGGCAAGGAGACATTTTGAAGAACAAGGTATTATTTGTCCTGCCAATAAAACCTTTTTTGAATTGGATTCAGAATTGAGTGGGAGATAGAGAGAGGCGGAAAGAGAAAAGATAGAGCGAGTGTGAGAGTGGTGGCGGTGGCCCCTGCTGCTGAGCACATTGATAGCAGCCTTAATGCCTGTGATGCTCCAGCGCCAGCCGAGACAGAGGGGAATTGGTTGGAGATGGTGGAACAGGCTTAGAGGGTTCCCAGTGCCAGCCGGCCTGGCGCTGGCTCAACAGAGAGCCCTCTGCACCGCTACACAGTTATTGTTATTATCACAAAGGCGCAGCAGAAGGAGAGGCAGCTCTCGAGTTGGCGGGCTTGGCGCTGGGTTAACCGGGGGCGGGGAATGGGAAGAGGAATTTGGAAGGCGAAGGGGGTTGGTTGTTGAATCTGAGACTATGGTAGAACTCATCTGATCAGTCCTGTGAATGGAGGGAAAACAGTTGGGAAGAGTTGTTGAGGGCTTGAATGGAAAGGAGGCCATGCCGAGACGGACAGATTTTGATCCTCGAGGATCAGTTGCCTTGTCAGTTGAAGCCGAGCTACAAAAAGCATTTGAATAGAACGCGGGCAGATATCACTTCAATCTGTAGAAGGGCTTGGATGTAAACAAGGGATGCACCGGCAGTGGAGGCGGGGTGTTCACTGCTTAAATGAGTCATAGTGGTTGGAATAGAACATAATATTCTCGCCCTCAGCCCTCACACTTCAATCAGTTGGAATAAATCAGCTGGAATAAAATGTTGAGAAACACTCTACAGACGGAAATTCCAGAGAGGAAACCGAGTCCAGACACACAACAGTCAGTCAGGAAGGCGGATCTTGGGAATGGTGCCTGGTGGTGTGTCGTAAAATGTCGGCCCAGCACACATTCTCTCCGTGTTGTCCACCAGACCTCAGGGCTTCAAAATGTTCTGGTGTCTGGCTCGGACGATGAGCAGAGCGGGAGTCAAAAAACATTCAGCCCTCTGTCCTCCCTGTGAGACTGTGACTCAGGAACAGGTCAGCACGTACAGCTAACGAGACCTTAAAGGACAGCACCGGGGGTTTGCCCCGGGTGCTCTGCTTTGCTACAAATCACATACACATTTACATCGCAGCTAACTATTTAGGCATGCGACTGATTGATGTTTCGTCAACTGCTCCAGCCATTGACTTCCATTCATTTCTATATGATATGAAAACCTATTAGCTGAACCTGGCCTGAGTTATGTCATCCATTAGAGTACCTCCCTAAGTCATGTCACTGCCTGATCGAGCACATTTGGCACCTTAGACAAGCTTCACTTGAACGAACCAAAAATATAATCTTAATAATCTCTTTTTGTATTCATTACAAACTAGAACAAAAGCAAATACACAACGTAACCTACAAACAATAGTAATAAATAAAAAACAATGAAATAATATGGTATATGTAAATTCCGCTCACTGTTAGCATGGTTAGCATTGGATATTTTTTTTAGTTTTTTTTTGGAAATTTTAAATCTTGTTTTTCGGGGTTGGGGGTGTGGATGTTGCCTCCCCCTCCCAAAATGGGTAGCGCCCTTGGTGGCTGACTATGTCGCCCATAGGAAGATCCGCCACTGAGTCGTATTTAACTTTGCGTGCGTTATACATTGTGGTTCTCAATGAAATCTCAGGAAATGAATGGAAGCCAATGGCTGCATTGGAAAATACGTCAAAAACTGTTTAGCTAACACATTCTCACTCTTTGGCCACGGACTTTCCACGTCCAGATACGACATCCAAGGTACCCTGGGTGCGTTGGTTGTTGACGTTCTGGGTTACTTTGTCAAGGTCTGCCTGTTACATGCATTTTCTTCTCTCAAGGTACGCTTCCGTTTTCATAGGAAATTTAACGTTGCTACAACACTGCGAATTGATGTTTTTTTCCCCTTCGACAGCAAAAACACGTGGTTGGGTTTAGGAAAAAAGAACGAGGTTTGGTTTTAGAATTTCACGGGATATGAACAGCGCTCTCTTGGGTGAAAGTCGATGTTTGTTTGACCCATCCACCACCCTCCTGCCCACCTCACTCAGACTTTGGTCGTCTTAACTTTCATACTGGTCCCGCAACGTTTCCCCCTGACGCCGCCGGGCGCTGTTAAACTATAATGACAACCAGCTGTGTATCATGCCGACGTTAAAGGACAGCTTTTTTCATTGGTTTCTGGCGCCGCAAGTCGATTTTGACGACTTCGGAGTGAGACAGGGCTCGTTTAGCAGGCATTTGAAAATGGGCAGCAAAAACTTTTGAGTTGACATGGTTTGATGTTGAGGACATAAAACATTGCTCTAGTGACAGTAGAAAGCTTTGAGAAGGTTATAAATGATTCTTCAACTCATCTGATTTCTGCCATAATTAACTAATTAACGACCCCCCCACACACACACAAACGTTTGATTTCTCATTTTACGATAACCTTGAAAGTTATACATCACACAGGGAGTTACTTTTGAAATACAGTCATCCCTACAAACCCAATCCATCAACTCACAGCAGCCCCCAAACTGATTACGATCCCTCTGGAATTGCAGAAATAATGTAATCATGCATCTGAAATTGCTCTAAATTTTAATGTGATTAATGACACAGTTGCTTCATAAAGTATTCAACCCCTAACTTTCTGCATATTGTACTCATTATACCATGCACCAATTTTAATAAATCATCATGCACTCACTGCGTGTTTATAATGGGCTTTTGATGCCTTATAATGCCTTATGAGCACCACTTCAAGTAAAGTGTTGCCCTTATTTTTACTGCAAATGGGATTAGTTTTTAAGTTCCTGCACACGCTGAAATGGGTTTGATAGCGGTTTGTATGGATCTGAAGATTCTCTGTGTGTGTATATACGTATGTGTGTGTGTGTGTGTGTGTGTGTGTGCATCTGCTCTTGTTGTTGTATAGCTAGGCCTGATGGGAGTCCAGGTCCGGGGGGTACAGCTCTAGTTAATAATTCAGATGAGGCTCATTATCAAGGCAGCGCAGATCTCTCTCTGATTCCACCTTAATTGCAGGCAGGATGTGCCTCTCAGACACTCTCAAAGTCACTCCCCCTCCTGTCTGCAGCTGCAAATGACTACCACACACACACACACAAACACACACACACACACACACACACACACACATGCAGATCTCCACTAGTTCTCATCTACACCTCACCTCCCCACTCCCTGACATCAGGCCAGTATCTTTGCGTGAACAGGTGAACGGACATTTGGAGATGAGTGGATAAATCCCACTCAGAGCTCATGACTATCACAGAGCATCGACTCCAAGGCCAGGCATGTGCTCCTATTATGAGTCACTTACATTTTTAATCAGATCTTCATGAGGGCTTTCTCCTTTTGGAGGGCTCGGCAAACTAAGATTGATGGAAGGTAATCAGTCGGAGGACAGCGGCTCTGTGATTAATGCTGCTGGAGAGCAAACCTCTCAGCGCCTTGCTGAATGACCCGGATCGCGGCTTTTCAACCCCAAATTTTCTGTAGAGCTGAAGTGAGGAGGGCATGTAAGAACAAGAGAACTGCTGCTGCTTGACAAGTAGTACCAGACGTATGTGGCATTTAAATAATGGCCCTGTGTTTCATTGTGAGCTACTATTACTATTCAGAGATCTCTCCTAAAAGTGATTGTACCAGGCAATCAAGATTCAGTTCAGTCCCAAAGAACAAACGTACAATGCCTCTTCTTAAAGATTTGCCGGTCATGCTGGGATATGATTTATGCAAATAACATATGTTTCATGTGCTGCTGAACACATAGCCTTTCTGCTACTTGTATGTCTTAGAAACATTAGCAACAGTTCGCTGTAGCCTGCAATTTTCAAGCTGGATTTCTGCCTGGAAATGGTGTTCTTGCTCTGCAAATTGATCCAGTCATGATAGTTGGACATCTCTTGCTCACTGGGGATCTTCAAAGTTGAGCTGCTTTTGTTTTGGAGAGATTTGCTGGACCAAAGAAAACAACACGATGTGGAAATCCAGCTGACTGGAGTTGTTGTTTGGCGATCCCTGACTTAGATCTCTGACTTAGTTTGAATGAAGTGAAGGAAGTGAATTGCCCTGAGCCCAGTTGCCAGAAGAAAATGTTGGCATTGTCCATTTACATTTCTGCTTTCATTTGTCGTTGTTGATTTGTTCTGTCAATGGGCTTTTTAGCCAGCGAACATGGGTGTTTTTTAGTGACCCATCGCTGTTTTGCCCCCGGAATAGTGTCAAGAAAAGCAATGTTTTTTTTACTGAGACGTTGGTGCGTTTCCAGCTGGGTTGCTGCCACAAAAGCGATTGTTTATTACAGAGACATTGTCATCTTCTCCAGCTGTGGTTGTGTCACCAAAATATTTTTTACTAACCATACCCAAGTGCTTTTTGTGCCTAAACCTAACCACACTGTCACCACAAAATTGAACATATCCCCTGCATAATTACATACAAATGCAACATTTGTAGAAATGTACAATGTTTTTTTTGTTTTTTGGCGATTGGGTTGTGGCCTGCAACCCATGTGAGCTGAGGTAGGCACCAGCACTGCCATGGTTACTGTACATTTTTCACTAAAAACATTCAGTATGCAGTCACTGGGCCTTGATGCTAAGCATACAGAATGTTTCTTGTGATTTCCGACTTGAAGCTTGGTGGTGTGAATTCTTTTTTTCCCTTGGGTGACATTTGTATTTATGAAACTCGCCTGCAAATGGAAAAGAACAAGCAGCTTTACATCGCTGAGTATTTCAGTGGTCAGATATGAAGAGCAGGTGGCCTTCATCAGACTGAAACAAAATAAAATATGACAAGTGTGTGCAGTTAAGAGACTTCGGTGAATCTGACATGGAACACTCGCACGAGAAACCCTCACAGTAAAGAGTAAGAATGGTTTCGGATAACAGTACAAAGGCATTCTTGCATGAGGTGCCTGAGTCATGTGAGATATGAAGAGGAGGTAAAAGTGTTTTTAAAGCAGATATGTACGCGGAAAGATGCTGAAAAGGTTAAATGCTCTGAGGGAAATGAACGGTTGCAGTAGGTAAAGAATAACACGGCATATTAGTGAAAAGCCACACTCCATCATTTTACAGTACTATCAATCACCCTTAATGCGCATTGTTCTCGGTGTAGTTCAGTCATGTTCAGGTGATGTTCAGCATCAATCAAGTCACATTCATTTGCTGGCAATTTAATCCATTTTCATTAAAGTTGTCTGTAATTGCGCTTTGATCATAGTTGATAAAAGCCGGTTGAAAATGAAAGCCATCAGCGCCTTAAGAGCCGGATCATTGGCTGTGTTTTAACTGGAGTTATTTGCTCATTGTCTTTGTTATAAAAAGTCTGTTAGAGGAGTTGCTACACTCGGGAAGGTGTCTGCTAACGATGTCAAGTCGAGCCCAGACACGGAAAAAGAACATGCCTACTGTCTATTGTCAGCACAAAGAAGGGTCAGGGAAGAGTATCACACTTAATGAATATTCATCAGTCCAACGGCATATTTGGACAAATTACAATAAAAGCCTTTCAAGCTGGAGCTGAGTGGAAATAATTTACAATCTAGTCATTTTGGAGATTATTAATCAGACACTATTAAACTGCTTTAAATCACGGCTAAGCAGATTTACATTATGGTATTGTATAATTTGTGTGTGTGTATGTGTGTGTGTGTGATGGTTTGCAGAGGGCAGTCCAGGAGGCAGACAGAGGTTAGAAGCGTAAGATGGCCTCTCTGTGGATTTCTGTGTCAGTTTGATGAAAATAGGTCAGGATTCAGAGCTTGGCGTTTAGCATTCTGCCCATGTGACGGCTGACGCCGAGCCTGACGACAGCTAGCCTCGAATAAACTCTAGACTCTTTCTGTCTCTGTCTCTGCCCCCCCACCTCCCTCCACCCCGCGGTCTTCCTCCCTCCCCTCTTCCTCTGTAATCTAAACTCTGTCCTGTCATCCTGTGTCTCTCTGCCGTGGCTTCCATCGCTTCAAGCTCACGTAGAAAGAAATTCAAATCTGTGGCCATAGATTAAGCCCACGCCGAGACTGAAATTGCACTTAAATCCACAATAGTCTGTGTCTGGTGGAATTTATTTGATTTAGATGTACTTTTGAGTATTGTAGTCCCGCTTTCGAGAGAGAAAATAGATGTGCTGCAAAGTTTTATGAGGATAATATTTCAACCGTGGCCAGCAGTGACCTAGCTTAGCATAAGGTCTACAGTATGTTTGGTCACCACTAGAAGGGCTTGATTTATTATTCTCCCACAGAGCAGGCCCTCATCTCTCATGACTGCCATGCTTTAAAAATGACTCTCTAAAAGGTGAATTCACTTATAAGATGAGCCAGCTCAGTGTTGAGCCACATCTGAGGCTTTCCAATTGAGTCACAGCTACCACCTCTGGCACGTTAAGGATTGGCTGTACCCAAAACAATGGGTAAATATAAAGCTAACAACACGAGCAGATAAGTGAAAAGACTGCTGCAAGGTCAATTCTGTTAAGTGAATTTTCTGATAAGGTTGATCTGTGTCCAATTAGATTACCCAGACAGAAAAAAAGGTTGTTTCCATAGCTTTCAAAACACCGTCATGTTGCCGGGGAAAGGTTGGCTGTCTCACCTGGCTATCAGCCAGCAGCTAATTTAGGAAAAAAAAACCAACTAATGTAATTGTGAATGTGTTAGCTATCAAGCTATTTTTCTGTCTCTGTCAGCTCAGATGGAGATTTTCGAGAGTTTATCAGACTGTTTGCCCAACAATACAGCAAAATATGAACAAGTAGTAATTGCTTTAAAATGATAAGTAGTCTCCAGAGGTTGATTTATAATTTTTGTTGGCCCGTGACTTTTCCTTTGCTCCAACCGCCAGGCTTTGTTTTGTACACATGAAATATCACAGTCTAATGGGCGGACTGCCATGAAATGTACTGAGCACATTCATGTCACTCAGAACACAAAGTCTTTTCTCCTTTAGGGCCATCTCACCCTAATCTTGTTTTTAAAAAATAACATATCCTATAATCTAAGCAAGCGGTACCCTGAGGGGCTGAAAAATGAAGCCAGAAGAAACTGCAGTTCCCCAAATGGCCACTAGAGGCTGGCTCCAAAACTGATGTTAAAATGCACAACTTTAAAGCAGAAATTAACATGTTTACAGCCTGGTACAGTAAACAGTTTTGGTTTCTTTAACTAAATTTCCCCTTTATGACAACTGAACGGAGGATGAGTTTTTATATAAGTTAACTGTTTCATTTTATTAAAACTTAAAGTTACACATAATGGGGCTATGAATGACAGGCTGTGAGGCTGTCTGCTGATAGTTCCCTTGGTCTCTCACTCAGATCCTACCCTTGCTTCTCCGCAAGACAGCAATGGCCAAAATGCGATGTGATGTTATCCAGTGTTATTGTTAGGCCTGGCTGTTTGAGGCTTCAGCTCCCAATTTTTCATATTCATTTGACCTTTATTTAACCAAGAAGTCCCACTGAGATTAAAAGAGATTAAAATTCTTACAATTGAAGACCTGGCCGAGGTAGCAGCCAATCAAAACACATTTTCAATGCCTCAAATACAACATATAACGCAAAAATCCACATTAAAACAACTATTCAAACATAGTGGCCTCTCAAGAAAAACAAGCACACGTCTCTGTCACCACGTTCTGTATGATGCCCTTAAATTCATCAGTTGATGTAAGTGTGTCTAATTTTAGATCTTTTTGAAGATTGTCCAAGGTGCAGAGTAGGAAAATGAACTTTTCCCAAGATCTGTTAAAACCCAGGGTTACGTTAACAAGCAACCACTTGGAGGAGTAAATGTACTTGCTGACATTCCACCACTGTTAACATAAATAAACTTAATAACTCTGTTCAATACATGTTTAATGTTAGCAGTTGTAAAGTAATCCTTCTACGCAATACTAATAACAATTACTAATCACTACTTAATATTTTTAACATCACAATTAATAGTAATCTGGGAAGTTAAAACAAACTGTATTTGAAGTACTTGTTCATTTTTTTCAATGATTAAGTTGTGTACTTTGAATGTAAATAATAAAATAAAGCGTGTTTATTAAAACTCTGCAGAGGTCCTGACTCGGCTCCCAATGTCCTGAAATCCTAGAAGTGCCCCTGGCTACGTCCCATATTTTATTTGGTTAATGAATCTAACAGACATCGCCTGTTTCAGTAAATAAACACTGTGCTTAAAACAACATTTGGAAGTATTAATGAGTGTATTGAAAAATCTAAGGCATGACAGGTAGGAATTAATTTATGTGAAATGCATGAGCACATTTTTTTTAAGATCTTTTTTTTTGGCTTTTGCCTTTATTCGATAGGACAGTTTAAGTGTGAAAGGGGAGGACAAACCCTTTTGTTTTCCATGAGCCAGTGCTCTTTTCCTTTCCTGTCACCACCAGGAAAATCTTGTTCTAAGAATGACCAGATCATAACAATATCGTTGGCACTGTCCAGCATTTTCATATTGCTGGCTTCAATGACCACTTCAGTCTCTGCGGGCCACTAGCATGGCATCTTAGTGTCTCTGATGTCTTGTCAACAGATCCATCAACAAATGAGGAAATCAGATTTCAACAAGGCAGCGATGGCTAAATGCAGACAGGCCTACAGAATTAGTTGTCGTGTAATCACTTGAATCAGCAGTGACAGGATAACTTCTAATAAACAAGACCCCAAAGGGGCTTCAAAAAGTCTCAATTCACCTCATGTCAACTGGTGATTGGATTATTGCAGATTTGTTGGGAGTCTGCACCACGAATGTACAACACTGACTAAAGCAGGGTGGGCAGTGGTGGCTAATTTTGTGACGCTGTGTTGTGGAGGAGACCTGGCTCAAAATGTAAGACTATTATTATTTTAGCTTTCTGTTTTATATTATATTTTGTTCATATGGTGTGTTTTCTGAAATAAATGATGCTCTCTGGATCATAAAGCAGCCACCTGTGTTTTACAATATGCAACAGAACAACGTATCCTCATACAAAAGTGCTTACGAATCTTACGAAAATGCACATACAATAGCTCAAAAATCAGTGCGCCAAGAATGGCATCGTCACGTTACGTAGTTAATGTAAAGTTACGTAGCTCAGGTTTTGGAGAGTAAAGGTATGTGGGTTAGGTTTAGGGAAAGAAACATGGTTGGGCATCGTCACTTTACGCACTTAACATAAAGT
This sequence comes from Epinephelus moara, assembly GCF_006386435.1. NCBI lineage: Eukaryota > Metazoa > Chordata > Actinopteri > Perciformes > Serranidae > Epinephelus > Epinephelus moara. The sequence goes on from NC_065527.1 coordinate 6,946,326, forward strand.
TAAAATAAACCATAAAAAGTTTCGTAGGTAAGGTTTGGGAAAAGAAACATGCTGATGAAAGACCTTAAAAATGGTTTCACAGTAGGGCTGCAACTGACGATTATTTTCATTGTCGACAAATCTGTCGATTATTTCTTTGATTAGTCAACTAATCATTTTATCAAAAATGTGTTAAAATGTTGAAAAATGTCTGTCTGTCTCTCCCAAACCCCAAAATTATATCATCTTGTTTCGTACCCACGCCAAAGGGTTTTAGTTCACCATCACGGGAGAGTGTGTAAAGCTGCCAATATTTGAACGTAAGAAGCTGCAGCAAGAGTATTTTGGGGTACTTTTATAGTACTTTTCTATGAAAAATGACTCAAACCGATTAGTCGACTACTAAAATAGTCACAGATTATTTTAATAGTCGATTAGTCATTGATTAGTCGACTAATCGTTGCTAGCCTCGCGTCACCAGGCTCTTCACGTACGGGGAAGAGCCTGGTTTCCATTCACTTCTTCACGTACGGGGAAGAGCCTGGTTTCCATTCACTCTGAATTTTGTCTGGATTCTGGTTCTGGTGTAGAGAGCGGATCCGGAATTCACCAAATTCACCAAAGTAAAAGTGTTCACCAATGTAAAACTTTAAATTCTGGCACACCATCAATTTACAATAAAAGAAAAAGGTTAACTTAATGGCTTTTCTTGTAAATTATATTCTTTAAATTAAAAAGTTTCACCGCATTTTTATTAGCTTGGTGCTTTTATTTTGACGGAAAGGCGCAGCCATCGAATTCCGGATCCTGTCTCTTTCGCCCTAGTTCTGGCTCCTTACCAAAACGGCCACTATTTCACAGGGTTCCAAACAAAGTTCTCCTGGGGCGAAAGTCCTGTGTTTGTTTTACCCATCCATCTCCCCAACTTGCTTCCTTACGCAGACTTTCATTCTTTATACTATTTCCTTCTTTACTCCTATCAGGGCATAAGTTACGTGATTGGTGGGTTATACACGAATTGTGGTGCAGCCCGAACAGAGTATCCACATGACGCACAGAAAGGGGTAGGTGGGGATCATTAGGGGACCAAAAACGAAGTTTGTCTGCAGGGCCCCCAGATAGGTTCATCCGGCCATGCCAATAACATACAGCAATGAAAGTAAGCATGTCAACTGTAACTGGTCAAAGTCGCCGTTAATATTACTGAGGTATATAAAGTTAAATGTGTGCACAGCTGCACACACGTCTGTTGTGTTCATTTTCAGCCTTACGAGTCCAGTATCTGCTCCCTCCTTTGTCAGCCTCTACCTTGTGAAGTGTTAGATTGCACCCTGCTAACTGATTTATTGGCCCCTGAAAGTCTGACTTCATCAAATCCTTGATACCGCTAGTCATATATACTGTCTTTGATGAGTGCCACCGAAGTCGATGTGTGGATTTAATAGCAGCATTAATCTGCCTGTTTAATGGTGTTGTTGAGTGGAAGGTGGTCACCACAAGATGCAGCACTAAAAGATGAGTTATGGGCCCAGCCGGCGAACGATGAAAGGGCAAAATGCAAAACAGTCGAGATGTGGAGGAGAGTGGCGGAATTAAACAAGGTCTTGCTGCACGCTGTACATGAGAGAGGAAGGATGGAGACGAGAGCTAGTTAGCACGAGCATGGTGTGAAATAAAAACAGTTTAGAGAGCGCTGTCATAAGTTTGCAGCAGGTTGTCATCGGTACGTGTCGCTAAACACGTGCCTGAGGTGATATTGCATTTGTTAGCACGCAATGCATTTCCGCTCATTTATTGAGAACACATGATAATTGATTCTCATGTGACGTTTTATCAGATTACGCAAGCATGCTTCATTTCTCATCTCCTCATAACCCTGTTTAGATAATGAGCCTGCTAAAACATATCCACACTCAACATCATACTCCTTCTTTCAGGTGTTTTCCAAAACAGTCAACATTGTGGCAGATTGTTTTTTGTAATGAGGCCCAGTGAGGACTTTGTGCCACGTTTAATTGGTTGTGGTTAGGATTAAGGTTACACCGGTGGACTCGGATCATAACGGTGACGTCCACCTCTGATGGTGAAGATCAGCGGTGGAACGTTACAGTACATGTCCTCATGAAATGTACATTAGTACTCTTGTGATCAGAGTACTAATAGTTTACTACTTAAGATTTCACTAACAAAACACACAATGAGATCACGAGATATGATCATGTTTTATAAATAACATATCTTATAATATATTAAAGTTAACTCCATGTGAACCAGCTGTTCACACCTCAGTGTGTCAGTAGTACTAATTTCAGCCTTATACAATGTCCTTTGTGTCTCTGGAGGAGCTTTAAAAAGTCTGAGAAAATAACCCTAATGATGTCGTAGTGATGTCATCAGGGTTACTTTGGCTGGGGCGCAGAGAATACAAATGTCGATTGGAAACTTGCGTTACAAACTATGAACGGAATACTTCAAAGACATTTAATGCTTACCAGGCAGGGAAGCTCTAACAAACTACATTATCAGGTATATCAAGTCCCCAAACTTAATGAAAGCTCAATAGTAAATTGCCAAAGTACCCTTTTAAGTTACATTTTGAATGCAGGACTATTTTTTAAATTGAGGGTGCTGTCACACCTGCCCTGTTTGGTCCGGTCCAATCAAACTCAAGTTCATTTGCCCCCTAAGTGCAGTTCATTTGGCCAGGTGTGAACACAGCAATCACACTCAGGTGCGCACCAAACCAACCGGACCGAGACCTTCTTGAAGAGGTGGTCTCGGTCCGGTTACAAACGAACTCTGGTGCGGTTTGTTTGTGGTGAGAAGGTGTTCCGACCTGGATGTGAAGCAACTGCAGTCACATGACACATTGTTTGGGTTAAACATGAGCATGTTACAGTCCTGGAGGATTATTAATGTGCACCTCCTCCTGTACTGCCTTAATATGCACATTCAGCACATCCAATGCATCAAAACATTGTTTTCTAGTTGGAGCCGCGCCTCGTTTTCAAACTGTATGGTTTGACTAAAATGAACAATGACAGCAATATAGTCCACGATGAGCAGCGCTAAAATCAACCTGCGTAGTTGTCCCTCCATTGTGACATTAGAAAGTGTCACATTTATCTTGCAAGTGTACTCTTCTTCAACGTTTACTTTACTTCCTGGATTTTTCCCACATGGATATTCTGGGTTGGGCTCTAAAAAACTTAATAAATTGTTATCAGACACCTGTGTCTGCTCAGGGATTAAATTATTTTCATTACTGTTCAAGTAGCCTGTGAGTAATGGAAGGTTATTACGCGTTGATGTACAACAATGTTCCAGCCGCCCCCGTGTATACACGGCTCAGAGTTCAGTTCTAATGTCCCGCAGTCTAAATGCTGCATCAGAAGCTTTTTTGAGCATTATTGACTATCATGAGAAAATAAAAAAGTCAATTTGCAGCTTCACTCTGGAGATATTGACAGATACGATGACAGCTGAAGCCTACAGTAATGAAGCTGATGTGAGGACAGAGGAGAACAGGATGGTGGTGGCAGTGTGGTTGCGTGACTGAGCAGTGCTCAGGCCTGTCTGTGTAATTCTCGCAAGACGGATATTAAAGACGCAGCGCTGAGGCCTTCCCTCCACTCTGTCCCTGCACTCCCTCTCTCCCTCGCCTTCCCCATTCTCCCTTTCCCTCTCTTTCCCTTTCCCTCTCCGTCTCTGCTAATGATCTGCTCCGCCTGTCGCTGCCTGGCTGACTGATGCCCACTGACAGCCCCACTCATGCGGAAAGGCTGCACCCCTCCTCCCCTTCACACAGACACACATACACACACACACTCACATAGAGTAATGAACTACACATCCCAACGCTGCATATTTACTATGCATGTGTGACACACATGCACCATGCACGCCAACTTGCGTAAGCACTCACGGCGAGATAGATAGATCTACACAAACAAATCACGCCCATTTGTTCAGTCACATGTCAACAGACATACATGTAGAGCAGATGACAGACACACAAATAGACCACGCAGTATACATTCACCACAGCGAGCGCTCATCTATGGAATCCTTACGGAGCAGCCGACTCACCATCCATGCATTTTTATGCAAATGACTCCATATTGAATTAGATAGGCTGAATGGAAAGTGGCACATTTCACTGAAATTCCAGGAGTGATGCAAAATAGTTTTTGTGCTTGCTCGAGGCAGAAAACTTTTTTTTTGTTGATAAAGAAATAATATAATAAATAGAGATGGGAATGTATTAGTCACACAAATAATGATGCAGGTTTGACACGATAAGCTCGGCGCGCCTCAGCCTCAACAGTTAGTATTCAGGACGTGTTGTCTGTGAGACACAACTTTACAGAAGATAGTTGTACTACATTTAGTTTACACATTAAATATCTCCAGGTGTACAGGTGTGTAGTAGTGATGAAACATTAAATACCAACACTTTTATTTCAAGACCTCCTATTTAGCATTTATAAGCAGTATTTTAACATTTAATAATGGTTTATAACACTGTATCATATTTTAAAAGTTTACTGATATACAGTTTTTCTCAACAACTCTAACTTCTCCAATGACGACAACATTACTCTTTTTTTATTGTCATTTATTCTCTGGTTATACCAACCACTCGTAACGTGTTATAAACCATCAAGGGCATCAATTTTGTTTCAACATTGAAATGTGAAACGGGAGTTAGGGTCCTCTGTGTGAGTAAAAAAGACATCATTATGCTACAACTGGCAGCCATGCACTGCCATCTGAAATAATAGTAAGCAAATGTAATCATAACCATAATAAACTTAACAAATTGCCATTATTATCACTAGCGGGACCTCCCCACAGATTTGGTTCCTGCCACTGTGGACTCCGTGGCTCATGGCAACGGGCTTGGTTCCCATAGGTGTAGATTTCAAGGGAGACGCAGGAGAAACGTCCCCCTCAATATATAGATCATGTGTATGTGTGCTTATGCCTTAAGTTTTCTGGCTGAGGACCCCCAGACCTTCCATTTCATGCACCATTTTGTTCCTTTTCTGCATTAAATTATGACGTATATATCCTCTGCTACTTTCATGTTTTTACTGGAGGGACGAATGATCATGTTCCACATATTGAGGGGGAAGTGTCCTCTGCGTCCCCCCTGAAATCTTCACCAATGTAAACTGCTTATTATCACATACTGCGTAAGGTGTTACAGTTCTCATAGACTAAACAATGGATTGATTAATCACAAAAAGCAGCCCGTCTCCTGTGACGCTGCAATGTGTGAATTCTTCTCCAGGGATCAATAAAGTCTTGTCTTATCTCATCACTTTGCATCTGCAACAAACACCTGACACCACACATTCCTGCATCCAGCAAACAAACTATTTATTCACATCAACCTGTCTCACAGAAACACAACTAATTCACATTTTAATTGTTGCGTCTTTTCAAATTTCGCTTTTGATTCCACACCTGGCTGCAGGTTTGATTATTATTGGTTTTGATTGCCAACACTGATCCAAACATTTTTTAAAAACCTGCTGGTAGGTGAGATTCTTTCCTCCCAAAATGAAATGTATTTATGCACACATTAGCCAATCTGAGATGAGGCAGAAAACACTCCAGCGGTGCTCGGAAATAAATCGTCGCCACTTCACATATTTAGCAACACCTCCAAATTGCAGCATGTGGATATAGCCTACTTTTCTCAATAAAATAATAACTGAAAGTCTTTCTATTCTTTCATTAGAGTGTGCTCGAGCATTAACTCGGTATTCTCCTGCTGCTCTTGCTCCTAATTACTAATTGGCCCTTACTAATAATAAACAGTCATGCATATGGAAATCTGATCAGAATAGCTTATTTGAAGCAATTCAGGGTCGGTTTATTCCCACAGACATCCAGTTTGGTATTGATCAACTCTGCAATCAATCCAGTATATATCACTGGGAGGCAGTGACTTGTTCGTATTTGATTTTTCATAAAATACCAATTTATCTAAGCACGCTGGGCTCAGTCCCGCCTCAGCATCTCCACATCAGCGCCCTGCCAGGGGAGTTTCAGGGAGGTAAGAAATTAGGTCAGTAAGCAACACTGTGATGCAGGGCGACACCCCTGGGCTCCCCTCAGTCCCAGCCTGCACACGGCCCACAATCCCCCAGCTGATGGCTCAGCCCTGCCATTACACTCAGCCGGGGTTACGCAAGGCTCTGTGAGGCCTGCCGGCTCTGGCACAGATTAGACAGAGAGACTCGACCAGGTATTTCACTGCTGTACAAAATATCTGGGCTGGAGACCGACATGAGTTACAGAGGAGTACAGAGTGTGTTGTAGTGGAGCAGGGATTGTTATTTTCTGTCAGAGTTTTTTATAGAATACTCTCTTTGGCACATTTTAAAAGGTTTATAAGTTGCATCTAATGGCTTTATTAATAAATCATTCACTAAAAATCAGACATTAATAACTGCAACTGCTGTGGAGTCCAATGTGAAAGTGAAAAATCTCTCTTGCTGGTGAGTAATTAATAGCTGAGTCATTAATAAATACTTGTGAGTTTTCCCACTTTCTAATAATCAATCAGGTCAGCAGCTGTAAATATTAATAAACACTTAATGAATGGATTGAGGTCCAGATGCTCTGCAGCTAGAAAGACAAAAAAGTTTCTTGCTGGAGGTGAACAGAGAGATTTTTACAACCTGGCCAACCAAAAGTTAATCTAAACGATTGCTTCCAGCAAATCAATAAAGCCTCGGTAAGTGATGTATTCACCATTTATATGACCATTAGCGATTACTTAACCTTTGTAAGGTAAGGTAAGTGTGAAGCAGAGGTGTAGACTCGAGTGATAAGTTCATGTGTAACCGGTGGACTCTAGTGTTGTGTTGATATGAAGAGGCTCAGACTGTGGATATCTTTAGAGGCGATCTCCGTTTATTCCTATTACTTTGTCATAAAAATGGGGGCCTCCCTAGTGTAGTGGTTGGAGCACTCGTCTTCCATGCGGAGGGTCGAATCCTGCTGGGGTCGACGTCAGCCAAGGCATGTGGTCGCAAGAGGTTCGACCGCCGAATCAAACGGGATCAGATTCCTAAAGGAGACTTCAGGATAAGAGAGTAACTCTGGAATCGTCGACGTAAAAGCAGACTTACTCTGTCGTTAAAGTGGCATTACATTTGGAAAAGACTGCATTATGATTTGTTTACGACTTGTTACTGTTGACTTGGGACCTGATTTGGGACTTGAGTGCAACTATGACTTGCAAAACAATGACTTGGTCCCACCTCTGGTACCTTTTTAGAACACAGTAACAAATATTGCATTGTGCATTTTGGATGTTTTTAATTATTTTGATGTGTCAATCATCGAGCACCACCATCAGGCCCATTGTAATTATAATACTTTGTATTTTAAGCTAATTAGCAAATGTTAGCATACGAGTACGCTGAGCTAAAATGGTGATCATGGTCAGCAATATACCTGCTAATCATCGGCATATTAGCATCGCCAGCATGCCTGTAGACTCGTATTTTCTAATCTGTATTTTATTATCTTGTGAAATCCTGAATAATTTAGCCATTTTAGGCCACTAACAATCATTTAAACAAAATTAAGTTAAAGGGGAAACATCCTGCTTACAACTCCAGGCTACGAAACATTTGACATTGAATTGCAAGTCGACATTGTTTCATTGTAAAAGGCAACAACACTAAAAGGTGGCAAACCACAGCTTTATTACACATGATAAAGTTTTATTTAACAAGTTTATGGATATCTTTTATTTTAATAGTCGCAGGTGGTGAAGGGCAGCATGGAGGGAATAAGGAGAAGAATAAAACTCTTAAGGAAACATTTACTTCTTATAGCACCTTCTGCCCTTCAACTATACATGCAAGTCTAACTAAAAATTGACACCCACCCAAAAAAAAAAAAAAAAAAAAACACCCGCAAAAACACAAAATCCATTTCCATTTTGTTTCAATTAACAGGACGATTTCAAAACTTTGTTAGCTGCGGTCGGACCGTCGAGAACAGTGAAGTTACTTCTCAGTTCAAGAAAACGCGACGGTGCTTAGATGTGCAGGAGGAAGAACTTCAAGCCTCTAATGAAGTTTCTCGTCTACTCTTTGAAAGAGTGAAAGCTCTGTTATACTCCACCCCTCAGCTTGACCCCCCCCTTCACTCACACATGCACACACACACACATGTGCAGACACTCAAACGCACACAAAAAACACACATTCCAGCATCTCCATTAGCAATTCATGAGCAGCGTCTCATTAGACTTTAAGTTTTACCATAGGCCTCTGAAGTATATGGCTGGAGCAGTTATTAATATTTCATAGTCTCCCATTGAGGAGCTAAAAACGAAGTCGACCCGCTTCCGCTACAAAGTGACTCGCGCTCCTCTTTTTTTTTTCTCTTCTTCTACTTCTTTTTTACCCCCTCTTTTCCCTGTTCGTTAGACTGTCTCTCTCTCCCCCTCTCCTCGCCGTTCGCTCCTCCGCCGCGGCTTTCTCTCTTCAGCTTCCTCGCTTCCGATCCTTCTCTGCCACACAGACCTTAACTCAAACTGACTTAATTGGGCTGTCTTTGTTCTGGGAAATGTGGGCATACCTTCCCCTTCTCCCCAGCAAAGAGAGAAAGGAGAAGTAGAAAGTGAAGAGGGGAGGGAAACGACGGAGGAGGAGGGAAACGATGGAGGAGAAACCTGAGTGAACCCCGATTGCTCTGCGAGTACTCCCTGTGCCATACTCGGGTTAGGAAGGGGGGGGGGTTTGGCGGCGGGAGGGGAGGGTGGGATGGGATAATGTGAGTGTGTGTGATTGTGTGTATGTGGAGAGAAAGATGGGGAGGGGAGTCTCGAGGGTTCACGGGGTGTCTGTCAGACTGGCAGACAGGAGCTCTGCCCCTGAAACAAACCCATGCATGAATAAGTCAATAAAGCCATGTCTGTGCAGTGTGTGTGTGTGTGTGTGTGTGTGTGAGGCAAGAGGAGAGGATCAGATGAGGATGAGGGTGATGATGCTTCTTGTTTCCCAGCGTCTGTGACAATGAGACAGACGCCACATTCCCTTGCAATGAGAAACAGACTGAGAGAAAGAGAGGAAGAGTGATCAAAACCAGAGTTAGACTGAGGAGGGGGGGGGAGAAGATCGCTTTGAATTGGTTGGGACAGTTACAGCATGCTCGCACGTTGCACGAAATTGGTTGGAAGCAAAAGTATGTGGGAATATGCTCGGCGCTGCGTGAGAGTGTGTTGGGGTTCTACACAGGCCTCAAACTGAGACCCGAAACCCAGATGAACCCAAATGAACCCAGATGAACCCGACTGATACTGCTGAATGTGACGCCCGAAATCAACTCAAACCAAAGGCTATGTTTTCTGTCATATCTCTGACAAAGAGATGTGATTTATTCTGATTGGCAAAGGTCTAACTTATGTATGTGGACAGCCAAACATTACGCCCATATGTGATCGTTGGAACATGTCATTCCTAAATCATGATCATTTATCTCCTAGTAGATTTTGGAACCTGGCTGCAGGGATCTGCCAGCGCATTAGGAAAGTCCAGCACTGATGTTTGCTGATCACGCTCAGAGTTGGTGCTGTAGCTCAAAGGTGTTGGATGAGGTTGAGGTCAGGGCTCTGTGCAGGCCGTTCCAGCGTCCAACTGGGAAATCTGTTTCTTCGTGGACAGGGCTTTGTGCATTTCCATGGTAGACAGGAAAGGGAAAACACAAACTCTTGCCACAAAATCAGAAACACACTATTGTCTAAAATATCATGTTTCATTTTCTCAAATTTGAACTAAAGGGTCCAGCCCGAAACATGAAAAACAACCCTTTACAAAAGCAAAACTCCCTTCTTGAACTTGACCGTTCAAACAGTTGTAATCAAGTCGAGTTATCTCAGCAGGAGTTGTAGAGATGCCAGTTACCAATTCTCTTGCTATTGTATATCAAGATGGTGTTGCAGTCTCTACATTTTACACAGCCAGTGTGGAGTTCTGCTCAAACCTGGCCTGTACCCACGTCTTTAAGACCCAATACAGCTGAACTTAAAGAGTACTGCCAAATTTTACCTGAACCCAACCCAAGGCCCAAAGCTACATTTTTGCTTTATTTCAAACAGTCAGAGCAAAGAAGAAAACTTTATAGGTAAATTACATCCGCGGAAGACCAAACCAGAACCCAAGCCCGAAGCTTGAACAACACAACAACCCAAAATCTGACCCAAAAATCAATATCCTGGGAGAATGCATGGGTTTGGTCCATGGAGCAGAACTCTAAGCTGGTGGTTTTTTTCCCTCCATTATAACAGGCCATGATGTTTCCACAATTCAGAGGCCTCCCCAAATCATTACAGACTTTACAAAGCTCCCATTTTGAATTATGTCATCCGTTAGCTGTGTTACATTAGCTCATAAAGCTAATGCAATAGCCATAGCCATACCTTGACCATAGTTTGTTTGCCACACCTCTGTCCGTTACCTTAAACTTACCATGGTTGTCATGTGCATATTGTAGTAACACTGGCACTGGACTTTATAAAATGTTACCACTGATCATAATCTGTAGAGTTTTGCAGAATCCTCCAATATCAAGATTCTGTCCGACAATAGGGTCGAGCACACATGGACACCGATGATTTACCATAGGTTACTGTACATTATCAAGATGTAACCAGAGTAGACAGGCTATAGGAAGACAAGCTTGAGACAACTCCGTAAAACCTGAAATGTAGAATGTCAGTTTCAAAGTGAAAATGTCAACAGAGGAATCTGCCATCACTAACAAGACTGTCGTGCTCATCGTTCCTGGCGGGAAAAGATGCCAAACTGAAGCTTAAAGCAAAGATGTTGATCACTCACGGCCCCAACCAGCTGGTTCAGAGGGGTATACGGTATAAAATGAATCACTGCAGCCATGTGTGGTCCTTGCTAGATAGCCCCCTAAGTTCCAAAAGGTGAGTTGTCTTTATCTTCTGGGCACAAGATAAAGAATTTCACTTCTCTGGACTATTTTTACAATCATAAATGTGCAAAAAATATTAGGCAGATGGGTCCAGTAGTATGTGAGATTAGTTGCAGACAGAAAGATGTGCACATATACAAAATATGAGCCCTCCTGGTTTACGCCTTGTGGAGATAATACCCTTTGAAAATAAATCAGAACCTGCCCTGAGTCTAGACATACAAAACAAAACAGGAATTCTGCAACTTGACCTGAACCTGATCCCAAACCCAATACTTTGTGGTGACCAGCTGGGTTCAGTTCAAGTAGCAGAACTTCAGAGAGGGTTAAGGTTGGTGAGGGGTACGACCTTTAGGCGGTAATATGTTGAGACTCTGCAATTACTGCTCCCTTGACACACATGTACTCGTCAATGTGACGAACTAGTCCCAGGCAATGAAATAAATGATTTAATAAGAGCCACTGAAGTCAGAGAGAGGGAAAGAAAAGAGACGTGGGGAGGAGGGAGGAAGGAGGGGTGAGACAGTGACACAGAGAAAGAAATTGAGGATGGAAACAATTCAGTGTCCTTGGAAACCAATAAGGCTAATTTGAATTTGAGACTGAGGACTTCTTCTCTCGTCTTTCGCCTCATATGACCTCCCCAATCAGTTTAATCTCTCTCTGCTCATCCCTCCCAGATGCTCTCCCTCCTTTCCTCCCTCTCTACTCTCTCCCTCCCATCCGTCGTTCAATACCGCTCACTCTCACCAAAGCAGATTTCTTTCCATGACGGATGGGCTCTGTGAACACTCGCCCAAAAGCTCTGTCAGATCTTCTGCTCGCGTAGTAAAAGCTGAGAGGCGGGTGGTTCACTTGGGGACATGCGTGGCATTATGGGGTGGGGAGTGAGGGAGTCAAGAAGGGGCTTTGGTTCGGGGTACTTAACGTCATTTTGGTGTCTTTGTCAATGCCTGGTTCTTGTTGTGGTCGGCCAGGCATTGACCATGTCAGCCATGGGAAAGCTGCTGCACGCACATTGGCGCTTTCAACAGAGGAGTGGGGGGGTGGGGGGTTTTGTTTTTTCGAGGTCTCCCTCTTTTTTTCTGCTCTCACCCCATCAATTTTCCCCACGCATTATTTCTTCAGTCTCTGTGGTTCTCCAACGAGCCCGCTGCCTCGTAGGCATCTTTACAAGTCCTCCTCTTTCAACATCTTACCCATAACCCCCTCCAGCCTTTCTTTCCTCACTTCGTTCTGCCCTCACTTTTCCTCCCCGTCTCTCTTTCTCTCTCTGTCTACGATGGTCATGTCTCATGGGGGAAGACAGTTGGCAGGATGCAGGCTTGCTGCCATGGCAACAGGAACCCTCCCTCTCCCTAAGGTCTCCTTAGCAACTAGTAGCTTGGCATTGTAGTAATGAGCCGGCCCAGCATGCCATGCTAGCGAAGCACGAGATGTGTGTGTGTTAGTGTGTGTGGCTTTGTCTTTGCAAGGGTGATACGCACACTGTCAGAGTGGGGTTTGACTTCTGCTGTAATGTCAATTGATAATACAGCACAAGAAGTTCTGTTAAAGTCATGGTTTGCAAATATGCATATCCTTTTACCCCCCACGTGTTGTCAAACATTTGTCAATTTCCCAGATTGTATCCACTAAATTGAAATGTATAGCCTCGTCATGGAAGAATGACAGTCAGCGCACAACACACAGAGGAACAGCTTTGGACCTTTTTTTCCTTTTGAAAATTGGCATACTTCAAAAGAGCACATCTGATGAGAGGTGTGTTTCTCTCAAAAGAAATTTGAGTTCTCAAAAAGTGTGACAGTGTGAATTGGCAAAATCATTTACTGGGAAAAATAATCAATCTCAACTCACATCTCCTTGAATTTTTGAGAAGTGTAGTCACTGCTGGCTGAATAAAAAAAGGACTAATTGAATCAAACGATACCGTGAAGTATTTATTACAGGCAATGAGTGTGTATTCTTCTCATAAATTTGCTGTCATTTCGATTCCTGTCTTGCTTTTGTATATGAGTGTGGCCCCCAAAGCAGGTATCAAGTTACAGAGAAGCAATTAAAGATTACGCTAATGATGATCCATTATGAACAGGGACACACCGAACAGGTTGAGGTGAAATATGATCCAAACAGATCAGTGTATGGATTTTTGTTTTATAAATGTTGCAATCAGAGGTCATTGTGAGGATTCCTGCGATATATTGAACTGTAAAAGTCTGTGATGTTCGAACCTGGTTTCAGACCTCTGAACTGCACATCTCTGTTAGTTATTAAAATTGGTGTTGTGCTTCTCGAAGGTTGTTTCAGGTAGGAGCTTTGCTACCTGCATGAGAAACAGTGACACCATTGCAACAAAAAAAAGGCAAGAAGTGTGGATTCGATTGATGCAACTACTCAGGTTGTTGTAAATTGAATACAGATACAACTTTCATGAATTTTAATTTTTTTTTAAGTCCATCTTAATACCACACTCGCATGCCAAGCTTGTGTTGCAAGAGTATCGGTTGCTGTAGTCATTCCTCCTCTTCATTCTGGCTGTGAAGCGATACCCTCGTAAAGCGACTAGAATGTAAGAAATGGGGGCCAAAATCCAGTCCCTATTATTTTGTACTAATGGACCGTAACTTGGGGAAATAATCACTTGGTTATGCTGAAGCCTCCCATTGAGGGGATCACTTTTGTGGAGGACTATACTGTAAAAAATGGAAGACAAAACCCAAGGTCCACATTCAATGGAAAGTTAAGCCAAAGCTACAATGAAGTAGTCTCAGTTACAGAATTTGAGAACGCACTGACCTGACAGTTAATTCCAGTACTAAGATGTATCCGCCCTCAGCAAGCAGTTCTTACAAAGTGTTTGTATGTTTTCTTACTTAAAGTAGTGCACCCAAAGTCATACATATCCCATATATTTTGAAAGGCTGTTATCATGTGACCAATGATAACAGCAGTAAACAAGGAGGCAGTCCAGAGCGGTCTTGTAGGCGGGCAGGTCAGGGTGGTGGTTGGGTCGTGTGTTCGGAAGCGTACGAATTTTGTTTGAACTTTAAATCATTTTAAGGTACATCCTCACAATGTTTCTTTTCCTAAACCAAACCACAGTAACTTAAATTACCTTAACTTCAACCTGTGCAACTGTATGTTAGTTATGTATCTGTATGTTGACGACATAACATTATTCATGGGGAACTAATTCATAGGATATCATACGAACTGTTCTTTGAGGATATGTTGCCCTCAGCAACTAAACAAGGAAACTCCCTCCAAAAAAACAATTCAAGGCATTGTAATTATAATATATGCCCCCACTCCCCCACCCCCCACTTTTAAATGTGCTCAAAATGTCCCCACCCAATATATTGATGAAAAAATATAAATTAAAAACTTGCTATCCTATGGCAGGAAACTCAAATAAATGTAACACATTGCCATAATTCTTATTATACTGGTTCTAGTATTGCTGCAGTTCTGTGTGTGGTTTGTCCAACTGGTGTTGCCATACCTTAGCAGAGGCAGTTGCTCAACTTTTGTGGGCACGTAAAATTAATGTTAAAAACAGAACTGTCTCTTTACGTAGTTACTTTCAAATGTAGTAAAAGGTGGAAAATTATAATGTAATATGAGTGTTACGTGGGCGGTATCACTGTCAATTGTGATAATTTTTTAAAGTGATATTCAAATAATAATTTATGAATGGTTATCTCAGAATGCTAGCTAGATAGCATACGTTCCGTGCATATTACACTTGCTAGCTTTGCGTAACACTTCACTTCAGTCAGGACATGCATGAAAAGGTGACATTTAAGTCGGATGATTTGGTCACCCCCAATGTTGACCCCATGGTTACGGCCTTAAAACTATTTCATTCTTAATGCGGTACTGATTTTGGCTAATAACGCAGACTTTATATTAGCTTCTGCTGAAGTTTTAAACTGGACAAGAACCATGGATTATGTCCCTAATTTTGAATAATGTTGGCGCTCAATGAATGAATCTCGTATAGACAGTGTTGGGCAGTAACACGTTACTAGTAATGCATTACAGTAATAATATTACTTTTTCCAGTAACGAGTAGTGTAACTGAAATCTAATAAAATTTCAGTAATAATATAACAGTTACCCCAAAATCAAACAACTCATTACAACGTTACTTTTCTTATCACATCACTACTGACATCAGCGGACCCATTTCCATAACCGTCGCTCTGCGCAGGCACGTCACAAAGCAGCACGCTAGTTTGGAAGATGGAAACACTTACCTTAAGTGGCTTGAAATATTCTTATTAATCTAATTTTGTCGGGAAGAAAGGTGACAAGAGCACCGTTGCTGCGGTATCAGAACTAAAACTCTTTCCACTTTTTGGGGGAGATACGCAATTACCAATTTCATAGGGTGTAACTGTAAAGCAATATAACAAGTAGTGTAACGAATTACTGTTGGCAGGGGGTAAAAAGTAAAGTAAAATCATTACTTTTGAAAAGAGTAATGAGTAATAGATATGTAACTTTTGGATGGGGCAAAACCTACCTTCTCCTGCCAAACAGAAATCAGCTAATGTGAGTCAGACTGAATGAATGAAATAAACCACAATGGCAGTTCAATAAGCCGCTGATGTTCTCTGCTTATGGACTTAATATAAGTTGGTATTTGATACTTTAATCAAGCAGCAGTTTGGGAGAAAACGATTTGAATATTCAACAATAACTCCTTTTTGAAAACTATGATGAATATTCAGTACAAAGAGTTGAATACTCATGGCCGTGATTAAGTGGCTTTTCAGGTGTACTTTGGATTAAATCAAACTAACCTTTAATTGAGGTAGAGACACTTTAAAACAAGCTGATCACCTCTTGTTCAGATGTTTTCATTCAAGGCTACAGTTCTGTGTTTGGAAACTCTCTAAGTTATGGATGTAAGGCCAAAGGTTGATCTCATTATTTGAACATAAGAGATAGTTGTTATTCCTGTAACAAGTTGTGTGGCAGTGTTCGGTGTTTGTGAGCGTGTTCCCATCCCTCCAATTCTTCAAGTCAATCTAGCCTTTGTTACTTTTTTATTAATGTGCCATTCAGAGTGTCTCAGCCCGTGTTTCTGCCAGTGTATCAGCTTTTGACTGTGGATCAGTGCATTTGTTGGAGGTGTCGCACAGCCTCAGCGTGTGGATGGATGTGACAGCTGAGTGTTGAGGTGGGTGGTGCTCTCCTGAGACCTGATGGCAGGTGTGATCAGGCCTGTTTCTCAGCTTCTCCTTTGGCTCCCATAGGTGTCACGATGCTCCACCTGGCGTGTGAAAGCTCCCAGGGGAGGGATAGAAATCACAGCTGTGGAGGTGACTCCTTTTTATGAGAGTGAGTCAAAGGTGGAGGTGACAAACTACATTTACTTTTTTTTACTGTAATTGAAGGGCTTTTTTTATGTATTTGCGCAGTTTTTCAGGTTTCGTTGGCAGCACCTTTTCATATAAATACTGCATCAGAAATTGGCTGCATCATAGGTAGTTATAATATGAAATGGTCCAAGCCATTAAGTCATCTATGCAGACAAAGACTAAGTGCAATATGCCCTCAGGTTGTTTTGTTTTCGCCTCTCAAGCTGGTTGACAAGGCTTACTCGTTGCTCTCTGCCTTGTGAAGTAGCTTGATAGCTAAAAAATAATACAAACAATCACGCTGAATAGTTTCACTTTCTAGAACCTTGAATAGAAACATTGTTCTTAGAAATCTCCACGCAGTTGATAACATCATGTAATGTGATTTTATTCAATTATTGTAGGGGAACAATAGACAAACTGTTGCCTAATCCTCCGGTTCATTTGGTAGCTAGCTCGTAGGTTTTACCAAAGAGGGGCTGACAATACAAATCAGAGATGCTTCACACAGATGAAAATCAAAAAAGTCAAGAGGGATGAGGAAAAATATCCATTTTACTGTTTTTATTCATTAAAAAAAAAACCTTCCCAAAAGTGACAAATTGAAAATACATAGCTGTGATATATGGGTTTATGACACAGGAACGCTTTAGGGGAATTTCCTCAAATTTGGCACAAACATCCACTTGGACTCAATGATGAACTGATTGGATTTTGGTGGTCAAAGGTCAAAGGTCACTTTGACTTACTGTTTGTCTCATTCTCGTGAATGTAATAGCTTAAGAACAACTTAACACTTTCCCCGCCAGATATTATTTTTAAGTTGCCAGCCACTAATCCTTAAAGACTAACAGAATAATTTGTTCAGTGAATATGTAAACAGTACATACATGAAACTAAAGAAGAGCCCTTATTTTTCTACACACAAAAAAACATTTTTATTCTATCTTATTCCATTCCTTAAATCTGCACTTTTTCATAAAGAAAAACAACATTTTGGACAAGAGGCTGAGAAAATGGATTTTTGTCAAAGATAAGTCTTTTTCAAGTACAAAATCAATTTCACATTTACATGTTTTTGTTTTTTCTCTCATTTCCTAACATCAGTTTGAATTGCATAAATGAAAATAATAATAATTATAATGAAAATAATCTTCTCTTTGAGGTATTGTGGAACATGTTGCCATGTTCAGTGTCAATACTGTTTCTCCTCTGTGGTCATTTTGTCCATGTGTCGCTGTCACCGTCATGACGATCTCGTTTCGTCCCACCAACTTTGTTTGCTTCTTTGTCCAAATCGGATTCAGATTGTTGATCAAAACAGGAATTGTCAGAGTCTGACTCCATCAACATTCCTATGGCTTGAGCAACCGTAAACTGCTCTGTCGGCGCTGGCATTTTCGTGCAGTTTACAAGCTGCTACATTTCTGTAAACAACATCTTCAGGTTTCCAGCGGATCTTCTTCATTTGTTTTTTGGACACGGTAGTGCTGTTCTATTTCGCAAGAGGTGTAACAGCGCCCCCCATCTTATAACAGTGAAAACATGGATTGTCGGAATATCTCCTCAATGGGGGGGAAGCGTTGTGTCATAAATGACGGAAAATCTTGTTATAGGCGGAGAATCTGTTAAGAGATTTCTTCAAATTTGGCACAAACGTTCACTCTGACTTAAGTTTGAACCAATTAGATTTTGGTGGTTAAAGGTCAAGGTGACTGAGACCTTGCATCCATCCCATTCTCATGAATGCAATATCCTAGGAATGCTTGGAGGGAATTTCCTCAAATTTGGCACAAACGTCCACTTGGACTTAAGAATGAACTGATTAGAATTTGTTTGTCAACATGTTTTTGGCCATAACTCCAGAATTCATACGCCAACTATGACACAATTTCACGTAAAAGTCAAATAGGATAAAATGATGAAATTATGACATTTTATATCCGAGAGGTCAAAGGTTAACTTCACTGTGACATCACAATGTTCTACATAAACCCTGCTCTGGCCATTACTCAGCATCATAACTCAGGATCAGAAGGAGAGACATTTGGTCAGATACTGAACTGGTGACACTAATCTTAGGTGTGCAACTTGAAACTGTGCTGATTGTATAGATCTTCTGTGCTGCCAGGTTGAAGATGTGTGTGAAGCATCCGTGTTTTAGAATTTGTAGCTTCTTTTCAGAAAGATACACATGAGCCTGGACAGACATGGACGTAAACTGTGACCTGAGTGGTTGGCAAAGGCATACAACTGCAAGGTGGTAATTCTAGTTGAAGATACTCTGTAACTTTTATAACAGAATTGAAACACAACAGCGAGTTTTACTGAATTTCTACGACAGCAAGATGACTACTACTGTACTTCATTAGAATGTAAGCAAATTCCTGGAGCAGGACAGAACGGTGTTCCTTCCCCCCGGTGTTCGTGATGTAAGGAAAGCCAACAGGAAGGAAGCACCACTCATGGCCACGCCGGGTTCATCACTCTTGCTGGCTGTGGCCTGAGGACTGGGCATCTCTGGCACGCAGGGAGGATTTTCCGATCCCCTGCCCCGCTTTCAGATGCTCGTTAATCTGCCGGCTCTATTTTTATCTGCCCTCTCCTCCCGCCCCCGGGCTCTCCGCCTTCACTCGGCTCCTTATGTCCATCCGCAGAGAGGGAGGCAGCCTCGGCAGGCCGGCAGCTCCAATTAGAGGCATCTCCGCTGGGGATTGGGCTTGCTGTCCGCCTCTGGCCCCTCAGGCTCTCTTCCCATCTACCTTTCTCAGGTTAGCCCCAGACGACGCCTCGCTCCCTGCCTCCCTCCACCCATCTTTTCCCCTCCCTGTCTGCCTTGTTTCTCTGTCTCCCCCCCCTGGAGCTTGTGGAGCTCCACAGGGAGTAAGGGGAAGTGAAAGGCCTTCTGTCGCCTGAGGGCTGGCTCTAGTCCCTCGGCTGTACTTTGAGGAGAAGTTAACTGGTGCACCTTTCAGAGGCGTCCTCAGTACAACTGCCGGAGACACTAACTCTGATCGTATTGTCACAGCTACTGCGAGTGTACAACTGCTGCTACCACTGTAAACACTATAATGCATCCCCCATGCAGAGAAAGGAAGGTTTGTGTTGTCTGTAGGACCATCATGACTCAAACAACCTGCCAATTACAAACAAACCTTACAAATGTAATTCCAGCTTCAAGGGGTTTGTTTTAACCTGCTGAGTTAGAGCTTTCAGTCTTTTGTAAAATCATCTTTACACAACAAAATAGTCTTAAAAGTATGTCATAACAGAGAATCTCTTTAAAACTGGATCTTTATGCGACTGCTAAATACTGTCGTGTTGTCACAAATATCAAATTATAGAAACATATTGATTCTGAATATTTTAATTGGTTTCAATCCTCATTTTCTGCTGTGTTTATACACCAGTACCAGCTGTGCTCTCTCGCTCTTACTTATTGTTAATGGTAACTGCAGTCATCCGGCTGTTCTTTGCTGCTAACTAAGAAAAGTCCTCGTCATGTGATACCCTTGTTATATTTATCTTTTGATAAAATTTTTAACTTCTTTGTCCTCAATGTCAATTTTTCCCGTTATTGAAAATGGCATCAAATATTTTTATTTTTCATGGTATTGTATCGACCTTAAATATCAGTATTGTGATAACACTGCTATTAAATATGCGACTACGTGGCGGAGTCCTGCACGGGTCTGATTTTTAAGACCTGCCTCCGAACCGGAACTTGCAATACCGCACCAGCTCCCACAACCCACACATATGAGCGATTGGTTCCACACCCTAACTCAACGACAAAAGGTCCACAGCACAACCTGAAACCGCAGATTCTATAATAACCATGCGCCATTCAAATAAGTCAGTTAGGCAGTACGTGTAAAGTGATCTTTTAAGGCCATTTTATACAATTTAAATGAATATTTTTTGCTTATTTTCACAACAATAGTTTAATCCAACTTAAGTTTATTTATAAAACCCAATATCACAAATCACAATTTGCCTCAGAGAGCTTTACAGCATGCAACATCCCTCTGTCCTTTGGACCCTCACAGCAGATAAAGAAAAACTCCCCAATAAAAACCCTTTGTTGGGAAAAAACAGTTAGCGTGCCTGTTGGTTAAGCACCTGATTGAAGCAGCTCTCATATTCCAGCTGGTGCAAAATACAAAGCGGCCACACAAAGTCAGCAGTCAGAGGATTAAAACATAGTTAAACATTCAATTAAATTATTTTATTTAAATATATTTAACATCCAACACTCGTCATCTGACCTGCAAGTTCTTAATTTTTACTTTAATTCTCACTCAGACTTGAACCCAAAAATAACATTAAGACAAAATACCTGGTGAATAATGTTTTTATTTTTTTAAAGTAAATCAAACATGTCTTAAATAAAGCATCCCAGTTGCTGTTGTGACTATCAGCAACATCCAGTATTTGCAGCTCTCTGTGTTATTCAGGATGTTTCAACAGTCACACTCTTGTTGTAGAAGTGTGACTGCACGTCTTTATTGTAACCGATTGCTCTGTGCTGCTGCTAGCCTTGTACGCAACTAACTTATTGTGTCTCTTGAATGGTCCTAGCTACACCGCATTCATCTGGATCCTCTGACCTATTATTTTCCTGCAATCCAGCAAAAGAATAGCATCTTTCTCCCCAGCTCATCCCCCACCCAAACCCCGCATGCTCACACCTTCCCCAACCCCATTAATCCCTCAGCCTCCCACTTCTTTATTTCCCTTCAAAGAGACAAGCGCTGCCCGTGACATCAGTCACAGGAAGTGAATCTTTAGCGTTGACTAATTTCCATCGATTGCCTCCAGACAGGCTTAGCAGACGAGACCCATTCCCACACAGAGCTGGCTGCTCTCATTTAAGTCTCCCCGCCTGCAGAAAATGCTTCACAATGAACGCAGTCAGCGCTTTTATCTTCTCCCCCACTCCTGCTTATTATCAAATAAATGCGCGGCATAGAGAGATACCCATTGACAGGACCGTGCATAATGACTCCTGGCTGTGTGAAATGGATTAATAAATAATGGTTGAGCAAGGGGAGAAAACGGATTTGCCTAGTCCCACTACTTCTGAACAAGGCGGCGTACAACAATCCCCACAACACTCGGCTGGATTGTGCCGGACCACATCTATGGGAGCGGCGCATGGAATTTAAAACGCAACCCTCCTCTTGTATGCACCGTGGAATGTGTCATAAATTAGAGGTGGGCTCTTTAAAATGTGAAGCAGAAAGCACTATAAAACCCACTACATGATGTTCTACTGAATCCTCTAAAGAATCCCCTCCAAGAGACTTCTCTCCTGTGAGGATAGAGAGGTAAAAGCAGCCTATAAAAATGTCCAGGAGCAGAACTCCTCTGCAACCTGTTCCCCGTCTCGCTGCTGACAGAGCTGCAGCAGAAGGTAAATCAGTTTCCTTTTTGCTTCTGCTTTCACGCTCTCATGAGTATACCGACGGTTCAAACACACACATCCTGCAGTTTCCATGTGCAAACTCAATCGAACAGGCACACAGTCGAGCCCACAAACACTGGAGGCCTTCTTGTTTTTAACAAAGCATCCTCATCCATCCCCTGTCAGTGACATATTGCTTCATTAACGCTCTTGGCTTTGTGTATATTGACAGCTTTTTCAAAATGGCAGAGAGTAAAAGTGTTCCCACCGCCTGCTCTGCACCAAAGGGGCTTAAACAGACTATAAAACCCAAACTGAGACTGTGCTAGTGAAGTGTGCTCTGACTGCCACTGTACCCCTGTGCCAAAGTAATAAGTCTGTCTGAGACACGGGGTGAAAAGGTCTCAATCTCCTTAACGCTAGATTAAGGAGCAGCTTGATCAAGGCGTCTTAAGTGCTTCATTTTGGAATCAGGATCGATAGCCGCTAAGAAGAATTGAGCTAGGAGCTTCGGAAGGTAGAACTGATTGAATAGAGGCTAATGACTTCTCAGAAGCCCCCTTACACTGGAGGAATGGCTCGTACTGTATACACTTGCTTGTGTTTTTTTCTTTAAGCAATTTATTTTCCAGTCCTCAAATGATACAGAAAAGGTTATTCTATCCCCTCGCTCCTGTTGTCACAACAAGCAGACAACGTAGCAGGGCCTGCCTTGTTTTAGCGCTTACATGCTAACACACACACACACTGGTGAAAAACATGTTTTCTACAACAGTAAGGCGGCAGTGTGACGTAGTGGGGGTCAATCTGGACGTATTTTGAAGACCCGTGAAAACCTGTGCTTGTTTTTCTTGGCTCCCAATAACTGCTCGACCAATTACGTCTATCAACGCCGCGCCCAGCCTCAATCGCTATGATCCGACCAATCCCCACCCTGTCTCTGTGGTTTCAGGGTGAAACCCAGCTGAGGAGTGCCCAGAATTAACCAGGATTAGCCTTGGATTGTCGGGGATTACTCAGGCTGGAGAGGGATTAAGTATGATTGCCAGTTTGGGGTGGGGGTGTGTGGGGGGGCAGATGTGTGTGAGTCCGTGTGCGCGTGCACATCGAGGCGAACATGTGTCAAGTTGTGAAACATATATGATGGCATTTGTTTACATGTCCAGCATGTGTGTGTACAGTGCTGCCTGGGTGGAAAAATTTGATTTGATTTCCACATCTTGTACAGCCTGCAAAGAGGTGTGGAAATATCTGGACGCTGTTTTTCCCTCCATGGAGTGACAAGGTCCAGTACACAGACATACTGTATTTTGATATTAGTTGTGTAGAATTAATATAGGAGGCTTTCCTGTGCTCAGACACAAAGCACCGCTGAGAGAATTGCTTGTAACAGAGAGACAGCAAGAGGAAAAAGGGTGCAAAGGGTTACATCATTCTCGTTGCTATGCAACACAAACTGGATAATTTGCAATAGATGTAATTAGCGTTACCTAGCTAACCCGGACTAAAAAAGGGACAAGGGGGTTGAAAATAATAATAATCAAGGAAATTAGCCATTGCTCTGTTATTGCTATTTTGAAATAGAGGATGTGGGCTCGCAGCACCCCACTGAAGAGAACACAGTTTCTGATCATTTAAAAAGCTGTTTGGAGATGGGATCTCAATAAAATCATACAATCTACAATCATATAGAGAGGAATCAACATTCTCAGTCTGACGCAGTTTTAACACAAAGGTTGCATTTCTCAAGGGTCTACTGTACTGGATTTAATTAGACTCTTCACATGTTCCTGTTATTCCATCCATACCCTGTATGTTCACTTCAGAATGCCAAGAGGAGGATGTTAAAGGGGCAATCCACCAATTTGAACCACTTTACTGATCTGTGTTAACTCTGTGGTGGCTCTAAGGAAGCTTTCCAGAGTCTGACAATATAATTAACTTTACAATGCTGTTGCATTATGGGAAATGTGTTTTTACTATGGAATCAAAGACAGGAAATTCTGGCCGATTTTTACCATAATTTTTTTCACCCGCCTCTTGTGAGTCTCCTAACTCCACCCAATTGTCAGACTTGTACATCAACCGGTCTCACTCCGAAGTCGTCGAAATCTGGTGCTTGGGTGGTAACTTTCGGCGTCAGACACTGATGAAAAAAGCTGTCCTTGCATGTCAGCATACTTCAGCATCCATCAGGGGGAAATGCGGGAGTACAAGAGTGAAAGTTAAGGTGGCGAAAGTCCGAGTAGGGTTTTACCTGGGAGGGCAGTATTTGCTTCCCGTAAGATTATACAGCCAAATCTTGTTTTTGTTCTAAGCCAACCATGTGTGTGTTTTGGCAAAAACGTAACCACGTGTGTTTGTTGTTGATGGGAAAAAAAACACATCAATTTGCGTTGTTGTAAAAAAAACCCCACTTGGTTACAGTAGGAAAATATCATGTTTTGGCTTAAAATATTGTGGTGATATCTCAAAAAATAAAACAACCGCTTTTCGTGGCACTATCCTTGTGTAAAGGAAAGTGTTGGGTTGCTAAAAAACACCCACGTTTGGTGCCTAAAAAGCAGCTTGACAGGCATCTCGCTGAGATGCTGCGCCATCCACCATGCCTCCACCTCTTGATGACAAAGTCAGCTCATATACTATGTAACTTCAGAAACGTTGATATACGAAATGTACAAATTTGCAGATACGTACAATGCCAACATTTTCTTCTGGTGCCTGGGTTGCCCAACTTTATGGAAGTACAACTCTAAATTGCTGGAGGGGCTCTATGAAGCAATCACAGCTCAAGATCCACTGAGCTTTCAACCACATCACCTGGTCTTCACATGATTAACATTTTAATTTGTACAAGCAAGTTAGAGTCAGGGTTTGTGTCATCTATAATTATATATATAGACGTACCAGATATTGAGCTTCATCTCCATGACAACTGAGCAAACTCTACTCACTAATGAAGACTGTGTGATACGGTTGAAAGCTCTGGAAATAGTTAAAGAACACACTCTGAGTTGGGATTGTATAGTCAAAGTATTTCCAAGATCAAATGCCACATATCCAAACTGTATTATATGGTTACATGTAAATGTTCAGCTGTAATTATGCAGCATTATAGAGTGATGCAGTATGATGCTGTTCAAAGTCAGTATTTACCATCATACTGGTCACTAACCAGTACGTTCAAACCCAGTCATAAATTGTTGGCTGGTCTGGCATTTTGAAAAAGGGAAAAGTGGGAGAATTCTGTGTTTAGACAGATCTGTGTGTCCACGGGCCATTAGCTAACCACTGGACTGACTATCCCCTGACTCAGTGAAAGCAGCAGTGTGTCAGGGTCAAACTCAGTCACTATTAATGTATAATATACAGTAGTGGAGCTGGATACAGTGCAACGTGTTCCCTGAAGAGGAGGGAGGGTGGATGTGAGGACAGATTCAGTCACCGTTCTCTCTGCAACAGTCCATCTCCTCCTGCATTAGCAGAAAGGCAAAGGCTGAGAGCAGAGGGAGCAGGCATCTCCTCTTCAGAATCACTCTTTCTGACAACTTAATATATACACCAAGGCAGGGATGGCCGGTTATGTGCCACGGAGGGCTGAGAGTCTGCAGGTTTCATTCCAGCCGAAGACTACACTGGCGGTTCTCACTGATCGGCTCCTTCTCTGTGGCTGACAGTGTGCTAATCAGTGACATCTCCTGCTATATAGCCTTTGATTGCAGCGATAACCTGGAGACTCTCTGCCTTGCCTTTTCTTTCTAACCCTGCATCAGAGTCACAGTGATATACCGGACTCATGCTGGACTCATTAAAGGCTCTGTATGTGACATTCAGAACATGAATATAGCAGCAAACCACTATAACTACTATGTAGAGATACAGTGGAGTAATGGCGTCCTGAGCAGAAAATGAAGTCATACAACTTGTGGAAAGCCACAAGTGTTGAGATGCGTGTTCAGATAACTTATACGCTCTGTAGCCCCTTCAAAGTGATATTCGGAAGGTTCGTTGATTATTCCTTTTGTCATCTTATTGTGGTGGTGTCCTTATTCTTGCACTTACCCAGCAACACTACAGAGCAAGTGCTCTCAAAGTTTTGATGACTAAGGGCCCATCCCAGTACCCCCCCTTAGTTCCCGTTAGGGGTAGGGGTGTCCCAATTCATAGGGAAAGACTTCAATCCCTACCCCTCATTGCTTCATTTCGAGGGCCAAGGGGTAGTGGCCAAGGACTAAGGGGTAATGGACATGGGAGGGTATTGGGATTGGGCCTAATTGCCAATTGAAGGAGCCAGAGTATGACTGAGGGAAGCACAGGAAGAATGCACATATGTATAAATTCCATATTAAACTGCTGACTTTAGCTAGTTGCACTAACATCGATGATGGAACTTAATTACTGTGATACTCGCAAGGTGCTACTAGTTGTCTTCTTCTTGTCAGAACCTTTCCACACGTTGTCATTCCCAACCTGGCAGACGCAGTTTGATGCAGAAGAGGAGCAGTGTATTATATGTAGGCTAATGAAAGTGAAGTATGGGCTGCAACAGTCTCTGTTGTCTCTCTGATTAATGCCATGGTTGTGTAGTTTGTGACGTTTTGGTGGGCGACCCTCTCTTGGCAGGTTTGTTGTGGTTGTGGGATGAACAAACCCAACTCTGATCCGCACTTCTCCAGAACTTTATCCCCGACCTGTTTGGAGAGTTCCTCGGTTTTCACGGTGCCTCTTGCTTGGTGGTACCCGTTGCGTAGCGGTTCTGCAGACTCTGTGGCCTATCAGAACAGGTGTATAAATATTACGATCATGTGACACTTAGACTTAACTCAGGTGGAATTTATCTAACAAATTATGTGATTTTTGAAGGTAATTGGTATCACCAGGTCTAGCAAAGGGCGTGAATACATAGGCCCATGCTTGCACCAATTCTAACTATCTAGTGTAACAAAAAAAATAAAAAAAAATAAAAAGGTTGTAATGCAACAAAGGGGGGAGCGATTACTTTTGCAAGGTATTGCATGTGACTAAAGGGAGGATTTATTGCAGGGCTGTTTCATTAGACTGCTTTACTTTTAGCGAGGTGTACCTAATAAACTGGCAACTAATTGTACATGGACTTAATCATTATGCAAAGACACCAAATAGGAAGAAACAGCAAATATAAAACCTTACTGGTTATTAATTGAAACACTACAACGAGTTTAAAGAAGAAATACTGTGTTACATAGCCATAACCTAAATTGTTTGCTGATATTCCTCACACATACTATGAATGAGCTTTGTGAGGAAACAGCATATCAAGATTGAAAGACTCTGGAGGCCTCTTAAAGCTTCATGTGTCTTTTTCTGTTTTGTTAATGATTAATTGGATTCTTATTGCCCTCCTGTGTTCAGGTAATGTGGCTGACAATCACACATCACCATATTTGGGCAAAGAAACTGTCACATTAGGTGCCAGTGGTGGTGAGCATCAGCATTAAATGTTCACTTTTAGCAGTTTCAGTTGGCAAACATCAGTCTGAGTCTTTAAAGGAGGTCAGTTTAATCTCAATATATATACAGAGAGCTGCCACATTATAGTGCTATACAATATATCAGCAGGTGAAGGCACAGCAGTCTACTGTCGTGGTATAATCGTTGTTCTGGTAGTTGTAGCTCTCTCTCTCCTCACGCACACACAGAAACACACACACACGCGACTGCTAATCACAGCTTGGTACAGGTAGTGAGACGTTGGGACTACTGGTGATTGAGCCTCCCTGGTGGATTGGAAGCAGGAATCTGACAGACTCAGATAAAAGGCTGTTTGGAGTTGCCTGCAGCATCAAACAGCATCAGCCACCTCCCCTCCTCTCTCCCCCCGCTCTCCTCCCCACCATCACCTCCCCTCTCTTCATTTCTCCCTCTTTTGGTTTACTCTGTTGCCATGGCTACGCCCAGCCGGAGCCGTCATGTTGTGGAGGAACCTGTCAGGGTGCCGCTCTCAGATCACCTGATGCGGGTCGCCTCCACTGGCGGCCTCTTTCACACGGCGTCATCGTTCAATTTGCCTTTGATAAAGTCTGCGTTCCGTGTAGCGCGCCGCGGCTGAGAAGTGCAGTCGGCCCATTTCGTCGCACGCGTTGAGCTTGTGCAATTTTGTCGACCTGGTGTTTTAGAGAGGACCCCTGTGAGCAGCAGAGAAAAACATAAATACATCTCTCCTATCCAATTTCCACGTCTGTGAAGAGTCAAAGCAGCGTGATTTGAGTGGAGGATGGGACGAAATTACCTGTTAGCAGTCATGCTGAGGGGATGGGAGTGTGTTTAGGGGGCTTTTCTACATGAATGAAAATAGTAGTAGGTAGGATACAAGGCTGATTTGAAACCCACTTAAAGCTGAATTCCCCCTGTAAACATTTTGCGAGAAACATATTACTCGCTGTTCTGGATGCTGTGCTGCACATAATACGCTGCTACAAAAAAGAGCCGTCACCTCTTTTAGCTGGCTGTCCAGTTCGCAGCCATGCGGCTCTGTACGCTGCCAGAGTATGAGAGGGGGTACATATGCTGACTGTATGGATTGTGCTGAAGGGTGAAATGTAAGCTGGCCCCCCATTGAGCACAGATTTGCATCTCCTGCTGTTTGTTTCCGATACTTGCTCGCCTTTCAGTGCGAATGAATGAATGAAAGAGGGGAGAGGGGAGGAGGATGGAAGTTGTGTAAGGTGATGAGCGGATGGATGTGGGGAGAGAGGGAGAGAATGAGCAATGTCGTGATCAAGAGACGCTGGGACACAGAGAGGGAGATGAATGGGGCTGAGAGCAGGAAAATTGGACAGGAGGCGGGGAGTGAATGAAGATAGAGAATGGCTCGAGATATCAGGAGACAGAGATTGTGAGCTATGTGCAGGTAATAAACAAGGCAGAAATAGATAGATATCTCTAGAGAGGAAAAAGAAAAGTGCGATTGCGCGCATGGGGAAGAGGGTTGGGGTTGAGGAGGGTGAGGGGGTGGGGGGTTGTTCCTCCCAAAAGATCAGAAAAGGCAAAAAAGTGGGAAAGAGAGAGGAAGGCGGAAAGGGAGGAAAGCTGGAGAGAGTGTGAATAATGACACAAGCAGGAAAGATTTGGATGAACATGCTGTACTTAGACTAACTTGGCCAGCTGAGATGATGTGTATCCCTGCTAAGCTCTCCTTTAGGCAGGCTTAGATCTCATCAACTCACTCCAGGTTGGCACCGGCTTCAAATGCTGCTGCGGAGCCCTGGATTAACTATACAGCCGTCACTCAGACACTTTAACAGGGGTCTGGAGAGGCTTATCCTGTACACCCGCACCCCCCCTCCGCACTCCACACCCACCCACAACCGACACATCCGTCCGTCTTCAAAGCTACTCGCAGGAAGACTTCATCATAACGATATCTGCCGCCGTTGCCTACGGTCATGTTAATTGTGCCACGATTTTTAAAAGAGGTTAAATGAGCATATCCCTCTCCTCCGCCTCCCCCCCGTTTTCTTCCCCTCTGTCTTATTCCAGGCCTGTGTATGAGTGTTTCTTTTTTCATTCTGGTGCTCTTCCAGATCTTCTCCTGCCAAATCACGCCTCCCCCTCGCCAACCCCCCCCTCCTTCCCTCCCTCCCCGTCTCTGCCTGGATCTTGGGCTCTCATATTTGTAGGCCCTGCAATCGATATGGGCTGTCTGTGATTGGGTTGCCTCGCGTGATTCATTTCTGTAACCTTGGTGATGGTTTGATGTGGAGGCTGCACCCATGTCCATATTATGACTCAGTGAGCGCGTGTGGAGAGGAGAGGCTGGTCAGGGGAGGTATCGATTGGTCCTTCACTCTCCCTGCCCTCTTTGCTCTCCCCTCCGTCTCCCTCTCTTTCTTTATCCATCTTTTTTCTCGCTCACCGTTGCAGCCTTGATAGTTTGGCCATAATTTGAAATGACTTTGTGTTCTCAAGAAATGATTATTTAACCCTAAATGTTCCCCTGGGTGTTAATGTTTATCTCTTCTTTTCTCTCTCTCTCCCCTCCCTGCCTTTTCCTCCCTTTCTCCCACCATCTTCGTCCCATCTATCTGTCTCTTTTCAGAATTCAATCAGACACAATCTGTCCCTGCACAGTCGCTTCATCCGGGTGCAAAATGAAGGGACGGGGAAGAGTTCGTGGTGGATGCTGAACCCAGAAGGAGGGAAGATGGGGAAAGGACCCAGAAGAAGGGCGGCCTCTATAGACAACGGCACTCGCTACCTGAAGACCAAGGGTCGCATTAGCCGCAAGAGAGCTGGAGCCATAGGCCTCGGACGGGGTCAAGGTCAGGGGGCCGGACCCACAATGCAAAGCTCCCCAGAGCATGGCAGTCCAGCAGGGAAAGGAGGTGTGGGAATGGGGGGTGAGGAGTATGACACCTGGACAGACCTCCATTCCCGTACCTCCTCCTCTGCCTCCACACTGAGTGGCTGCCTATCCCCGATCCTGGCTGAGGCGGAGGCTGACGAACCGGAGGAGGGTGGACTGTCCTGTTCAGCCTCCCCTCGACTGTACCCCAGCCCCACCAGCACCCGCTCCCCGGCCCTAGGCACTGGGGGCCACTGCCCGACCGTGGAGCTGCCCCAGCTGACAGACCTGACAGGGGCTATCAGTCTAGATGAGAGTGGCTACCCGCAGCCACAGCAAATCAAATGCAACGGTTATCCCTACGTGCCTGCGCCCAAGGCAGAGGGCTCCTACTGCGGGCCCATGTATGGACAGCCTTCCATGGGCATGCTCCGGCATCACACTCCCATGGAGACCATCCAGGAGAACAAGCCAGTTAGCTTCCAGCGCCCAATGAGGGGCTACTCAGAGAACAACGCCCTGCAGAGTCTGCTCACTGGTGGTCCTCCGTACTGCAGCAAAGACACAGTACTGGGCCAGGGACGGGAAACACACACACTAATGACACAGGGGACCAATGGCGTTCACAGCCAGCACAGCCACAATCAGAATCG
The DNA here is from genome assembly GCF_006386435.1 of Epinephelus moara. Lineage (NCBI taxonomy): Eukaryota > Metazoa > Chordata > Actinopteri > Perciformes > Serranidae > Epinephelus > Epinephelus moara. The sequence goes on from NC_065527.1 coordinate 6,977,031, forward strand.
CAGCCACAATCATAACCACAATCACAGCCAAGAGCATGCTCACAATCCCAGTCTACACAATGGCCACGGCTCAGTCCATGACCAGAACACAGCCCACCATCAGAACCACAATCAGGGTCACAAACACCAAGCCAGCCTCGACTACAGCCACAGCCACAAGCCCCACCCTGCCCATGACTATGGTGCGACTCACGAGCACGGTCACAGTAACAAAGCCAGCCATGATCACACCCCTCGCTCCACCCAGAGTCACATGCACGACCACAACACCCATAACCCTATGCACAGCGGGCCTCACCCCCAGGCCCTCTCCCCACGGGTTAGCACCGACATCCTGCAGCCCTACAGCCTCAAGACCTCTAACCACTATGGGCCCCGGCCACACCTCCCAACATCACCGTCCCTGCCGCCTAACCCTGCCGGCGTCATGGATGTTCCCCAGGATCCCTGCCGCCTGGCATCTGCGCCTCACCCCCGTCACCAGCCTTACCCCGGAGCTCACCATCAGGGTATGACCGACTCCTGGCACGGCTATTACCACAACAACCACCAGCCGGGGAACGCTGGTTACCAGGGGCAGCAGCACAACTCCCACAGTAGAATGGCTGCCAACCTGGAGATGGAGAACGTCCCTAATAGCCTGGACTGTGACGTAGACTCCATCCTGCTCAATGACTTTATGGACACAGAGAGCATGGACTTCAACTTTGACGGCTCTCTGTCCCAAGGCATGGGCATGGGGATGGGCATGAGCTTGGGGGCGTTTGCTTGCCCTCCACCAGCACACAGCAACCAGAGCTGGGTGCCAGGGTGAACCCAGGCCCGAGGGTTTGGATAGACACATGACCGCAAAGCTCACCCACTGGGCCAGGCTGCTGGTGGGCTGTACCCTTGGACTGACTGACTGTGATTCTGTTTTTCTCAGACTGTAGAACAAAATACGTATTGTCATTTTGTTTCCTGGGGACTCCGTACACCCCCACATCCTACTCCCCCTCACCCTGTTTATAAAGCCTTCTGTCTCCATATTGAACCTGCCCCCAATGCGCCCAGTCCTAAAGCCCCCCTTGTTCATGCCCTTCAGTTTTTTTTGTTTTGTTTTTTAAGGTCTCCTCCCAATCTCGTCCTGCCTGTCCTAAGCTCTCAAGCACTTTACATCCATCCTTTCCATACAGATGCAGTAACACAAAGACCAGGCAAAGTCACGTTGTGTGTTGGCTTAAGTTTAATGTATGCAATCCACTTTACAGTATTATCTCCTACTACAAAGGGGGTGTTGTTTTTGACTTGAGAACATGATCAAACAGCTGCATAAATATCTTTCAATGTAGAGGTGCTCTCAGATTGGGGGTTAAAAGACAGGGGAGGCTTTGAGGTTTAAGGATGAAGAATAAAGGAGGTTTTTAGAGGAAGAGGAAATAAGAACGTAAGGGTTGGAGGGATAGAAAGGAAGGGAACTCCAGGGTCAGTATGACTTCTCTCCCTGGTGGACAGTGGTGTTTCCTGTTTGGTTCAAGGCAAGAGGACAGTCATACATCAGGCAACCATCAGCGCCACTCCAATGAAATGCAACGTCCCTTCTTTAATCTCCAAAGTAATGCCAGAGTGATGCATCACTATTGCAAATCTAATGCGCCACTCTGTGTTTTTCACCCCCCCACCCCCCCTCAACTCCGGACACACCGGCTTAATGTGTTTTGGCAAAAGTGATGATTAAAGTCACTCTGCACTAAATGGGGGAGGGATTGAAAGGGGTGGTGTTGGAGAGGGGTTGGGGGGGGCATTGAGGGGAGATGATAGGAGAGGAGAAATGCAAATATTCCCTCTGTGCCTCTTCCTCTCCATTTTGTGGATTTATGTAGCTTTCCCCGTAATGAAATAAGCAACGATCAGAGCCTGCTGTACATCCTGAGGAGCTCTCTGATTGGCCTGCGCTGGGCTGCCTCAGCGTGGCTCCTTCACCGGCTGACCCCAGAACAGCTTACCGAGCAGCTGTGGTCAGGCCAGGATGTTGATGGAGCTGCCGTCCTCAGACCCCAGGTAACCTTGTCTAATTCACTAACACCCAGGTTCAAGCCCACTATGTGCTTTTACTCCTGCGAATTGCACACTGATGAACAGCGTCAGCAGATTACTATTTGGTGCTATCTCCTCTTCCCAGGCTCCCTCCTATCACGCCGCCCCATCCCGAGGTTACTCGGAGGGTAAACAAGAGTAATTAACCGCCAAACAAGATGGATGATTTATGCAAGTGTGTGTATTCGCTCATCGGCACAAAGTCATAATTCTTCCTCCCGCCAAGAACAAGGAGGGTGATTTTTGAGAGGTGATGCCCAGTGACAAGGTAAAGCGGCTGGCAAGCGGTGTGCTTATAGCGTCCTTCAAGTCCTTCAAGCATCCCCTTAACAAGCGTCCCCCCGCCCCGTCCTGGCCATAGCTTTACTTTGCTGTCGTCTTTTCTTGTGCTCGTTCTGTGATTGTGCAGTTGTCTGTCCTGTTTCAATACAGCATGGATAGAAGCTTTCGTGTGCATTTTATTTTCTTCATTCCCAGAGGGAAAACAGGCAAAGGGGACATTAGCCAACCCTTGTCCTGGCACCTGTCCCACTCAAGATAGAGAAAATAGGAACAAGAGAGAGAAGAAAGGTAGATAGATACAGTGAGAGACTGAGCGGGAGGGAGGGAGCTACATGAGTAGGCAGGATCTGTGAGACTGAGAGAGATTTTCCAGCTCGGTAGCTTTCTGTAGAATTGGCTGTTTGAATCAGGCCAAATGTCAAGTGCTACTCAGCCAGCTCCAGCGAGCTTTGACCAGAAAGCCACTTTTCCCTCCTGATCAAGGACAATGACGGGTATTTCCATACACATTTCTTTTGCTTTCTTCTTTCCTTTTCATGAGTTAAGATGGCCCATTGTTGTAACCCAACTGTAATTTGTTCTCTGGCCTGTGTGCACTTGTGTGTCAAGCTTCTCGTGGGTGTGCGAGTGTGTGTGCGTGTGTGTAGCGCAGTGATGTACAAGAAATGATTAAGGGAATATTGTTGAGAACTAACTTGCCCTGGTATTGTCCATGCCTGGATGAGTGCAGCATACATAATATATACAGTTTATATTTATTGGTTAGGGAGACGGGTCTATGGAGGACCGCTCAGACCCCTCACTGCTTTGTCTTCTTGATGACAGAGAGGCAGAATGCTATTTCAGTTTGACTACATTTCATTCTGTACATAATCTATATTGAGAAAATTGTATTATAATTTTTTTGCAAATATCAATTTCTTTTCTAAAATGATGTATCTGCTCATCTGGTGACCGTAAAATAAAAACAAATACGAACATAGATGTTTTTTATTGTGTGTGTGTGTTTCTTCTTATTTGCATACATTATCACATGTGCACTGATGTCAGGTGGAAACCCTGTATCTCCTGCATATTAAATCTCAATTCCAATACACCCCTTGCTTCTTCCACTCAGTCCTACACCTCCGTTTTGTGTGTTCATGTTCAGGGGGAGGGTGTTACGATTCTTGGTGGGATAGAGGGGTTAGATGTTACGGCTGAGTGGCCTTCAAAATAGAGGTTTGTCAGAGGCACACTTTAAACCGTGTTTTAGTAGAAACCCCCTGAAATGTATTTTCTTTGTTAATTAAGATTTTAAAATTACATTAACCACTATAAATCCATTATCTCGTTCAATGTAATTTCATTGTATTATACTTTATTTTTTAATAGCAAGCATAAAAAAAGTAGTCTTCCGATATCTCGTTTGCACTACCTAGCTAACATATGTTACATTGTTTTTGCTAATATGTGCATGACAGTCCAATATTTCCATGTCCTCTCCCCTTCTGATGGCATATGACGCCCAAGGTTTAACTACAGTCAAGCAGCAAAATTGCTGCCTGAGCAGGCAGGGGCGGAAATATAGACACTGCAGGCAGTGTGAATGCACTGGGGCCCGTGAGGTAGGGGACCCCTAGAGAAAGTGGGCTCTCCAACAATGTGTTGGGTGGAGAATGGGCCCTTATGGATGACTGCCACCTTGAAAATAAACCTCTGTTCAAAGAAGAAGTCATTAAATTAAAATTAGTGCCATTTGCAGTACATCCCTTTGAAAAAGGGAAACCCATCTTTTTTCTTTTTGTAAAATAGTCAGTAGCATCTACAACAAAATTATATGCTTATCCTATAAATATAAATCAAATATGCTGTAACTATAAATAAACTATGCAATCATGGGTAATATGTATGTTAATGTCATCCAATGTCAAGTTTCTGATCATGTGACGAGACGATATGTGCACCACAATGCACACTAGGGCGTCATAATAGCGCGCACCAAGGCCCAACGTAACTAGCTTACGCAGCTGGGAGCAGGGGTTACTAACGTTAGCCAACAGAGCACTGCAAGTGACCTGGTAATGAAGCAGTGTTCTTTCTTTGATCGATTGATAGCATGAAATTTTAGTTGCGAATGAATCACGAGTGTCCGTGCTTTTCAATCTCCATCAGATAAATGGCAGATGTCATTGTGGTAATACCATTATTGCCATAGTTGCCTTTGATTGTGCTAACACCATCGACGATAACTAATGTTGTATCGGGATCTTGAAGGGTTGTCCCATTTCATAAAGAAAGATTTTAAGCCTTACCCCTTGTAACTCTGTTCTCAGGGCACAGGGGCTCTCGAAAATAATTTAAGATAAGATAAGATAAGATACACCTTTATTGATCCCACAAGTGAGCAATTCCAGTGTTACAGCAGTCAAGGGGAAAGAGTCAGATTAAAGATTTCACAATTTAAAAACTTAAAAAACAAGGCATGTAAAAAGTACAAAAAAATGCAAGAAATACAAGAAGCAGCAATAAATAATTATAATAATGAGCAGTGGATAAAAAGTGAGCAATGGAAAAAATTGAGAAAAGCTCAGCAGTGAGCAGGAGCTGCTGTAACAGACGTCCGCACTGGGGGCGCCATCTTGCAAAACAGAAAATGAGGGGTAGGGGTGAAGATAAAAACAACAGAATTGGGCCATAGCCTTAAAGAAAAATAAAAAGCATTTTTTGAATCAGACTCTCATCACAAAGCCAGTTTTACTGATGTAGCCCAAAATTACAGTGCCTCGTATGGACTACCATGCATGCAATACACTCTGTTTTTAGGTCAGGTTATCAGGAAGTGCATCTGAGGGATCCAGCTACTGGGATGGACAGACGTTTAATAGGTGTTGTACGTACACAATAGAGAGAAATAGCAATAGCAACACTACAAGATGGAGAATCAGAATTACAGTATTATGTAAATTAGATGCAAACAAAGCATGCATATAAAAAAAAAATCTGGTTATCACAGCTTGGGTTCCATTTTTGAAGATTTCAATGTTGTAATAACATTATACTCAGCAACATACTTGCCTTAACCTGGAACACATGAACATTGCTAGAATAACGGGGCAGGACAAACAATCAAATAGGTTTTACAACAGTTTATTCAGATTATTGATCCACTTTATTTGGAGGTTAAACTGAAAGTGAGCTCACATGAAATAAAAGAAAGTCCTCACTTGCACAGGAAAATTGTATGGGAGCAAAACTACGGTCAGCATCATGGGTCAAATTTAAACAAAGTCTATCAAACTGTGATGGATGGATGCAGAAAATTTGGCCGATAATTTTACAGTGCATCTTTGTTTTCTCTTCTGACTAACCTTAATGTTTGCTGACAAGCCGTTGATTATCTCACAGTTTTATTGTTGCGAATAAAAACGATTGCAGAAACTGCCAAAATAAGAAACAAAAGAGTGGAGTTACGAGGTTTTCACATTAACAGTATTCACAGGAGCTAAAATGTCACAGAGTTAACATCAGTATGGAAATATATCACAAGATACATCATTAGCTGTATGTGTGGGGGTGTACGCGTCTGTGTACATGGAAGTGTGTGTGTCAGGCCGTGTATATATTTATGAATGTTTCTATGGAAAACATATGTGCAGTGTATGTGTGTGTACGTGTGTATATACGGGAGCATGTGTGGACAGTGTATCAGTGTGTGTCTTTGTGTGTGAGTGCATGTTTTTGTGTGTGTCTGGGTGTGTACTGGAGATAATTAAGTGTATGTAGATAACGTTGGTGCTTTTGTCTGTGTGTGTTTGTGTGTGTTTATCGGAGTGTGTATGATGAAGAGTTTAACACACTAGTATATCACCCCATACCTCAGTTCTGTGACTGTCTGAGGGTGTGTGTGTGCATGTGTGTGTTTCGGTGTGTGTGTGCCTAGTCTAGCGCCCGTGTGATAAGGCTCGTTAGCAACCCGATGCCATGCCACAGCTGTGTCTGTCCCAGCGGAGGCTTGCTCACTGAGGGACTGACTGCATCTGCACCGCCATACTGTGACACACACTCACACACACAAACACACACACGTACACACATGGCTGTGTCCCTGTCGCCCCCTCACCTCCGTTGCTGTGTGTGTGGCGTGAGCCTGTAGAGAGAAAGTCAAAGTAATACATGGTTAGTTAGCAGCAGCTCACCTGACAAGATGGCTGATCCCTGTACACCTGGGAAGATGGCGGCATCCAGCGTTACACACACAAACACACATACACACACACTCTGTCAGAAGCCAATAACAGCTCTCCATCATCCCCAGCTCATGCCGTGGTATAAAATATGCCTCTCGGATGCTAGTTAGTTCATCTGGTAGAGAGAGAGGAAGGTTAGTGTGAGACAGAATGCATAATAAGGACAGGCTCCTGCTGCACTCCATGCAAATGTGACGCCTGACGTGTCAGAGTCGTGATGGATCTGTTCTGACAGACACGGTGACAGCCCGGTGACAGCAACTTAAAAACCTACACTCCCTCACCCTCTCTCCTGCCTCATATATATTTACAACCGAAGCATCTTAATGCACTTTTTCTCCCTAATATTCCGTGTTCTCCTGCCGTTACTTCAGAGACCAGCCCATATTTCACAGGGTATGGAATTTTGTGATGTGACAAAGGTTGTAGGCTGATAAGCGAGTAGTACCCTGTATGATATCTGTATGATGCTGTATAATGTGTAGGCTCTGTCAGTAAATATTAGGGAGAAACACTGCTCTCACTACTCATCATTTTGGCATTAATCACGCAATGCAGTGGTGTCGTTTTGTAAATAAATAGCTGTCTATCATAATTTCAGTTTAACAAAAGAAACAGAAATCCTGTGTAAAAGATGCATTATTAATACACTAACACTAAAATCTCATTTGGTTTAATCAGTAAAGACCTCGTACTTAATGACAGATAATGTTTTATTTGCATCTTTACATAAGGAGTACTGATCTTTACTGCGTTTTAGTCGACTGATGTTAGATTCTAGTGTCGTTTCAGAAGAATATTGTAATCACAAATGTCTAAAAACACACAGATGGAGATTTTTTAGCTTCATCTGTATGGATTAAACAAGCTCCACCAATAGATCTAAATATGAACCTGTCAGGTAAAACCCGGGGCCATAAAGCACCCACGCTTCCCATAGACTTTATTACTGTGAGCTTATAATGAAGGTAATAATTGAAGAGAATTACGCTCTTGATGCAACTGCATGTTTTAATTTAAATTCAGCTAATTGCAAGTGTATGGTTATGCAGTCCGTTCTCCTCCCCATGTCGTCAAAGGCACCCTTTGGCGTCTTTATGAGACGCAACGGGCTTTAAACGAACTCGCTGAGAGAAACTGCGGCAGTATGAAAGAGCAAAAAAGTCTGTGTAGGACAGGAAGCAGGTGAATGGGTCAGACAAAACAAGACTTTAACCCAGGGATCCACAGTTTGCGTCCCGTGTGAAACCAAAAGTTAGTGCTGTTTTAAGGTAACATTACATTATTTATGTGTCGTTGTCACGCACCAATGTCACTCATCTACAAAAACATGATCTTTTCCTTAACCTAGCCAAACGTTGTTGCCTAAATCTAACCGTGACCATTTCACAGCATTACACAAAGGGGTGGTATTTGGCAACATGGGAATGAGAATAGGTTGGGCAATGGCAATGACAGCGGGGAACCTAGATTGTAGGAGGACCCAGTTAAGGAAGCCCATAAGATCCTGCGCTGACAGTTACACCTAATACTGTAACCTATGTGCAGTGACTGTCTTAAAGCTACTCTTACCTTTCATTTCACACAGCACTTCAAAAAAATTTGAACATCCACAACTCCACCTCCCTCCAAAGGCCAACTCCCCTCTCCTCCATTACGTCCTCATTACGTCTATGATAGACGTAGGCGTTGGCACGGTAACGTTAGATACACGGAAGAGGAGAGCGAATGTAACGTTACAACCAAGACAGTCAAACGCAACCCGGAGTTTTAAAACTCAACCGGAGTGATGACTGATGAGTTTTAGAATAAGGTTACAGTGCTAACGTTAGATAGCAGCGTTAACGTTACAAGTAAGTGGAAACGCACAAGGAAGATAACGTTAATGTTTCAGAGGCTACGGTACAGTAGGCTAACGTTAGCCATTAGCAACTGGATGCTGTGTTGTCATATATAACGTTATGAACTAAACTGAACTTCTTTATTTGTCATTTTTATGGGTCGACATTTCAGAGTCACGACGGAGTTTACCAGATGATGCAGCCTCCTTGGTCGGAGTTTTCTTAGAACCATATGAGAATGGTATAATTATGAGTTTTTATCTCTGGTGGAATTCACTTACATTTTAGTGTGCCATTAGCTTATTAATAGCATTTTAACCTAAACAAATAAGAGTGTAAAATTTCCAGAAAGGAAAGTGTTGCTTTAACTAACTGTATCCAGCTATCATACAGTAGCTAGAAGGAGCCCCACGCATAGGTTTTTTGGGGGGGCTCAGTGGCAGGGCAATGTATCGTGCACGAGGAGGCAACCTGCAGCTCTGGAGCTTCATATGGTTTTTTAGCCCCTCTCCGGGAGCTCCCTGTGGCTTTGACAAACAATAATATGAAAATGAGTAAAAGTCATTTTTTAAAAATCTTATTTCTATTTTTCTTTGCTGGAGGCCTGAAGTGATTCTTACATTCTCCACACATTGTAAAAATGTGTAGCCTGAATTAAAAAAACAACAAAAGTTTTAACATTTAAAACGTCATTTAAAATGTCCTGTCCCTTTTCCCTCCACTGTAGATCTGCCCAGGTGTGCTGCATTAGTTAACGAAGCTGCAGCACACCTGGCATGGAGGAGGTGGTTAAGAGCTCCTGTGCAGCAGCAGCAGGGGAGAGACGCTCTGGTGTGTGGACTGCTGGTCCTGCTGCCTCTCACCAAGGGATTTTTGTTGTCTTGTACACCTGTTTTCAATCCAATAAATCCCATGGATCTGATTGTTTTAAAGGTGTTCATGTGTTTTTTTTGGGTAAGTGTTGGAGCTTTGTTTGCCCCATAGGGCCACCTAAAGGTGGGGTGTAACAAATGGGGGCTCGTCCGGGATCTGAACATCCATGAGGTGATGTAAATGTAAGTTTTTGTGTGTATCTTGTGGCCTTTGTGTGTAGAGGTCATCTCTTTTGTTAAAGTATTTGTGGTTGTTGCTCTGTGTTTAGTTGAAACTTCAGTTTTGAGCACCCTGACTAGGTAGTCACTGGGCAGGTAAGATCTTGCCACCAAAAATAAAAAAGGCAAAATTTTTGCCTTTTTTATTTTTGGTGGTAATCCTGAGTGTTGGCACGCTTCAGTATATTACAGATTTGTTTTGAGATGTCTAGTTTCTGTTTGGCATATGTGGTTATTTTGGGTCAGTGTTGGAGTTTTGTTCATCCCATAGGGCCGCCTAAGGCCCTGTGTGCACATAGCGCCTTTTTCTGAGCACCAGAAGAAGGCCAGCGTCATTTTTCAATTGTTCCCAATGAGGAGAGAGTGTCTGGTTTTTTATTGACCGTATGAATGGTTTCGTTTTCAAATAAATATTTGGAAATGAAAATGTATGCTTTGGTGTACTTTTACGGAGTTTTGCAATATGTATACCTGTATGTATCAAAATGTATAATTTTCAGCCACTGCCGCGGTCGGAGGTATAAATGTTCAGATGTATTGTCTCTGTGTGCGATATCGAAGGGGCGAACCGAGCGACAGCGAAAAAAATAAAGTCCGGTGTGAACACACCTTTAGTTAAATTAATTATTTTTCCAGCAATATATAAATTGAGAGATTTTACAGCAAGTAAAGTACATTAACACAAATCCTACTAATAAAACATGATGATGACTTCACCAGCTGTAGCATTAAAAGATTAACACAGTATATGTATCACTATAAACCTGCAAAACTGCGCAGCTACAGGAATTGTCAAGATATTGTTATAGAAACGAAAACCCTCGTGAGCGTTTTTTTTTGGGGTGCACAGACGCTTCATCCCAGCGCTCTGCAGCGCCCTTCCAGCGCCTTTCTGCCAGAAAAAGGCACTATGTGGACACAGGGCCTAAGGGTGGGGTGTAACACAGTGCAGAGTTATAGTAGCAAATAATGACAACATTTGCCTGGTTGTTAGGGTGATGAAACTGAAGTGATACTGTAACTATACTCTCAGTCACCTCCGACACTACCAATCACGTTGCTGTGCTCTCTCTAGAGGACACCAATATAGGGTCATCCTCACTACAGGAAAAATACATTAAAGGTATAGACCCTTTTACTGTTGATAAACAGTATGATGTTTTTTGGAGGGCGGGGCTTAGCTGGAGGTAAAACAATTCTTCACAGACACAAGTTCTGTTGGCTTGTTTTCAACTATGGAGGAATATGATGCCAGTGGTGCATTCGAGAACATTCATTTCGATTGTCGGAGCGTACTCTGGCACAAACTGGACTGTTCGTAAATGTCTGAAGAAACAGAGCAGCAGGGTGTCGAGCGGAGTGAATGTGTGATTAACTTAACCATTCGTTAATTCATGTAGAAATAGATCGCTCCGTTTCTTCGACCAGCAGGGCTCTCATTTTAGTGTAGAGCATCAGACTGAATTTATGAACACATCATGTCAGGTCACTCACTCTCAGGGACCGTAAGTGTTATTCGAAAGAGTAAAAACTGACCAACGGGACCAGACTGGCCGACCCGTATGCTCTCACTCAGTGGATGGATGTGAGCATTTTTGATCATCACTTCGTCCGGTCCTTTGGTCTTATCACATTTAACTACAGTTGTCTTTGTTTTGTTGACGGGCAGTAGCGGCTGGTATGTGATAGAATTTAAGTTTTGAACCGTGACTCCTTCTATTCTGGCTCCCAAAAACACAACAAGACCACATGTTAAGATTCCTATGTAGCCTACAGCCCTGTGGGGGAGAGTAGGGTTTTGCCTCCAGCTAATAAAATGAAGTCATTGTGACGTCGGCCCAAAAAGGGTTTAGTCTGTGCAGCAATTGTCGGCTTCTGATCTGATTTTTTCTTTCTTTCTTTTTCAACACTATCTTAAGGATACGTCTGAGTCCACCACCAGGCTTCTGCCATGGCGATTCCAACAAGGCACCTCATCATTTACAAAGCATACTGTGGTGAGTGTAACTGGTGGTCCATTTCAGTGGACCTTCAGTATACCTTTCAAGTATTGTTGCCATGGTTACTTTTAGAGTTTAATATACCTTGTGCATTAATCTAAAACATTGGCCAAACTGTGCAGCAAAGCTTTGTTAATGTGTGCCGTTATGCAATCTTAATGGACATCTGCCAGCCAATCAGAATGACTTCCTTTCATGGTCATGACGTGAAAGATTCTGAGCCAAAAACAAGGATAATTGACTCAACATATAAAACAGCATGCTGACATAAAACGCATCAAATTTTTCAATAAGCATTTCTCCACAGTGACAATTTTATTTTTACTTTATATTTAATTTCACATCCACAGAGGATGGGTAGTGTAACGCCGGTGGTCAGCAGACATACTGTACAGTTATGTGTCGTGATCCAGTCTCAGTGGCTTCCTGACCCCATGCAGCTCCCAGAGAGACACTGGGACGAGCTGATGGGACTTCCTGCTGGCGAGTGTGTTGCAGTGCGCTCGCTGCCATGGTTTATTACAGCAGAGCCTCCCCAGGGATTCAGCTGATGGCGAACATCAAAGCTGTGCCTGGTATATTAGAACAGCGAGAATGTGGGTGGAGGTCATCTCCAATGAATTCTGCCTCATATATGGGACAAACGCCTTCAGCACGTTGCATGAATGCTCATTATCAATTCATGGAGCATTGAACACTCCCTGGTTTGCTTCAAATTCTCTTTTTTTCCCCTTGTCTTTAAAGGGAGTTGAGCTTTTTTTTCTTCTTTTTTGAGCATGAATTTCAACAATTCAAACTTCCGCTCAATGACAAGCTACGAGTCCCACGCTGGAAAAAGGTCCCATGTGTTTGAAGCATCTAGGCCGCTCCATCTTTTTGATCAGCAGCTCGGCTGTGAATTCTGCAGATCAGAAAGTGGATCAGAGGCTCCCTGGGGACCGCCATTTACGCCTGCCACCAGCAGAGGATAGAGAACGTAATTAAGAGTTTGTTAAGATGCCCAAATTCCTTCTCATTTCCACCCGCCTCCCTCCATCCGCCTCCCATCCCTCCTCCTCCTGCTCCCAGTAGCTCTGATCTCGCCACAGATTAAACCTCTCATTCCCCAAGAAGACAGAGCCATGGAGGGGAGCCGCATCTCCAGCCACACAGGCTGATTATCTTAAAGAGTAATTAGCGAGTGTGACAATCTCAGAGACAGAGTGCTGTGTCGACATGATGGAGATGGATTATTCTGACTGGGTTGTACACGGGCCCCTCTGAAAGACACAAGAAAGAGGAGAGCATGTGTTGCACGTGTGTTAATTATCAGTGTCACTCACTCTTTATGTGTCTTTATGTGCTCGTTAGTAATTACTGTTCATGTATGTGTATGTATCAGTGGCAGTCAGTCAGTCAGCGAGCAACTTCAAACCATCGCAAGGCAACAATTATCCCCCTCAATAATGTGCAGCTCGGGCTTCGTACATACTGTGTGAGATTTGACACTGAATGCTAATTGATCTGGAAGTTGATTGTTACTTTTCGGGGGGGAGGGAGGTGAAGACTCAAAAACAGATTTTACTTGCGTAGAAATGTGTGTGGGTCAGTCAGTGCAAGAATATATTTCATATTTTATTACCGTTATTGGTCTTATCCACAGGAAAACAAAGACACAGACGAATTAGCATAACATACATGTAGGCAGAGAGGGCTTAAAATGCAAATAGGAGTATCATTTTTATATTGCACTATTCCTCATCATCATTCCTTCCTGCACTCAACTTGCTCTCAATATTAAAAATAATACAGTTAAATTAAGTAATTTTAAACCAGTGGAGACTAATTGAAAGAAGGGCTTAAAGAGCTATTAAAAATGAATTAGATTTAATGTGCACATGAGGGAAAGTTGGAGAGATATGTGAGCAATTAGACCCAATCGTGACATCATTATTTTACAGGGGTAGCTGAGCCGTGATCCGTACAGAAAAATCTCCCCAGTGGTGGTAAAGGACAACCCGAGATGAAAACCTGATTGGATGTGATGAGGAGCTGGTCGCATTAGCTCTTCATAAGTACAGACCTTGTTGTTATATTTTATTAATTAATAATTTAGTGAGTGGAGATTTCAGCCTGTTCTCATCCTGAGCCACCCTATAGCGTCTTTATGAGACGCACCAGGCAGTGTAAGCCCATATAATCACAATTAGGACAACAGCAAAAAAGTCCACGTCCAGTAGCTCAGTGGGTACAGTGGGCGTCCCATGTACAAAGGCAATCTCCTGGCTGCAGGCTTGATTCCAACACGCGGCCCTTTGCTGCATGTCATCCCCTCTCTTGAATTGATTAGCCCTTTTTAAATAGGAATTGTGCAAATTTGCAGGAAAGCCCAATCAGTCTTCTTTCAGCATTGGCAGTATAAAAACAAAATCGGGAAGTGCAGCAAAATGCCAACTTTTGTCAATTCTCTCGTAAATCAACCCGTTCTTCCCGTCCCCGTCATCTGACGGTTAATGGCCTCTTCGTTTGCGAGGGCAAGGAGGGCGCGCAATTCCTTGTCTCCCCAGTTGCTCATCTGTCAGCTAGCTGCTCGCTAATTCCTGCTATCAGCTGTTTCCTGTTTATCCACCGCCAGTGGTCGCAAATGCGGCGTCATCAACAGCTCCTCCCACAAGTCTTCAACAGCCCCTCCAGTGGCGGAAGTTTCCGCCAATATGTCTAGCCTATGAGGCGGAAAATTGGGCACCTCGGATCAACTCACCAATCCGGCTCTGTGTGTATAAATGCTCGCAGCTTGCCGGCGAAATGGCCCAACATTTGCCCAAAATCTGGCAGTGTAAAAGGGGCTATTGCTTGACTTTCACGCTTAAGTACTGTCGTGCCAAATAAAGGCAAAAGCCAAAAAAAATATGTTTAAAAGAGAAAGTCCATGTAGGGTGGGTCAAACAAAACCAAAAGTCAGTTTTGTTTCAAAGTAACGTTACACGATTTATGTACAGTCATAACAAATGTAATTCTGACCCAAAACATGATCTTTTTTTCTAAACCTAACTGAGTAATTTTAATGCCTCAACCTAACCGCAGCTGTTCCTCAACATTAACCAGACTAAAGGCTGCCCTGTGCATCACTATGAGATGCTTGGTGGCATGAAAAAAGCGTTAGTATTTGACTTGGAATGGGAGCAGGTAAAAGATTTACACATCACCTAATTATAACAGTTGCACCACACGAAGTTGCTCTTGCTTAAAGATTTGTTGTCACTAAATATTTACAGCCGGTTTGTAATTCTTGCATTCTTCTTGAACTAGGTGACAAAACTAACCGTAGCTTGAATATTGGACCCGTTTAGGACACTCTTAACGGACTGCTACAACCTGCAAAGCAAGGGTCACTTGACCATCTTGAGGGTTATAGCGGTCTGTCACCTGGTTAAAATATTCCAGGAGCATTACCAATACCAGTACCCCTGAGGTCATACCAATACCAACAGAATACGTCATTTGATACCTTTCTTTGTGAATGTGAATGGAAGCATTTAGTTATGTAAGCTAACTAACTTAGCCTACAAAATTTTTAGCAAGGAGTCTTAGCTTAGGAGTGATTTAGGAAAGTTCTCAGAGCGACTCTGAGCAAGGAAGGGACAGAAACTTTTACCTCAGTGAGGAGGTGTGGTTGACCCCGTTGCTAGATATGATGCATTCTTTTAACAGATGTGATTGGTTGTCACAGACACACCCTTTTGTGAGCCTGCAAGGTGTGGACACCCAGTGGACATGAAATGAATTGCTGACTGTGAAACTGTCATCATTGTTAGTGTGATCACTGCTGATGGAAGGTTGAGACAGACCCAAGTCATCACTGCTGCACTGTTGCATTTTTCCAGTTTTTCAAATATCTTAATATTGTGATCATTTTATTTTTGGAGTTATAGCATTAGGTGGGAAATGTGTGTGTATCCCCAATGAGATCACCCACACATGTTATTATCCCTGCACAATCTAATTTGTAAAATTTCATTTACTCACTGTCATCCAGCGTTGGAGAATATTTCTCCGACCTCTTTGTGTTTCCACCATTTTCTCCTCTGATTCAGAAACTCTTAAGCCTCTTTAAGGTCCGCCTCCGTACTCCAAACAGTTTTCCACCCTAGGAGCTATTTTAAGGTCTAAGATGTTCTGCGAATAACTTAACTTTACAGGACCTAATCTAAACTTTAAGGGGTAATTCTAAGAAAATGTCACAATTCTACGTCACTAGGAGTAACTCTTAGTACTAGGAAGCTTTGTGAATACGGGCCCTGGTTCTGATGGAGGTGAATGCAGTGGAGGCGGGTGGTTTATGTCACTCAGGCACTAAAATGACCGATGACAGGAGCAGAGAAAGGACAAGTTTTAACAGCACTAAGATGATTGGCTCTGAAAGGCTGTGGCAAAACCTGGTTGGCTGAACTGAAAATAGTGAACGCCCTCAGTCATCTGATTGAGTTGGAAGCCAGAAAGGAAAATCTAAGGAGATGCTCTCCCTGAGTCTGTTAAGGCAACTAAAAATACCTCCATATTGCCTCACAGATTACTGCTGAATTTTAATTTTAAAAATGTAATTTCTCTTTCTTTCTGTTTATTAATTAATTTCATTAACTCACTGAAGAAACAAAGCTGTGCTAATCAACTAGTGTCCCAGTTTTGTCTAATGAAATTTATTAGGCATGTCTTTATTTAGATACTATTGACAGTTAGTCTGCTGGGAAAAAAATCCATTTGTCCAGTTATTACCTTCTGGCCTGCCTGCTGTCTGCAGCTGCTCATTGGTATGCAGTCTCTGTTGTCTTACATGTGATAATTGTCATAAGCCTAGCGCAACGCCCTTAATTTACCAGTGGAGATCATCTGTTTATGTAAAAAGTAAAGTACTAGGATTGTGATGGAGGGCTTTAGAGACACAAAGGGAACACAAGGGCTTTTATTGGCAGTCATGAAGACCAGGCTACAGAAGCAGACATATTGGAAACACAGTAGTTTTGATTGATTGATATGATAAATAAAACATTAAATGCAACAGAGATAGGCATAGAAATAATCATGTGTAATTACGTTTCTTTAAATTGTGGTATGTAGGGGTGTCCCCGACTAAGAATTTTCATAGTCGAATTTGACAGATTTTTCCTTTTGCCGACTAATCGACTAGTCGAATCATGTTGTTTTCCCCTCATTGATTAATGAGCTCATTTGCGTCAGTTTCCGCTCCAGAGAAAAGAGCTAAAACACCCAAATAAACAAATTTAATTCTTCAGTTGGCATAATAAGATAATAATAATAAAAGTAAAAGGGTTATCATTTTATCTTTATCTTTATTCCTTTCACTTCATCAAGGTATGATGCTCTGAGCGCAGACGCGCTGCAGCCTCATCCATGTCTTTAACAGGAGTCGTTTCTGACTCGTCAGAACTTGCCATTTCATTCACAAATAAACATCCAAAAACATCATCAAAAGGTTTAGAAACAGTTTTCCTTCTTTCTGACTTCAAGTTACTTCATTAATCAGCTAAGGTTCATACAAGTTCATCCACACGGACGGAAAAAATCAGTGTCTATCAAGAAAACAATCAGCGGTGAAATTCGTTTCAAGACACTTCAGGTAAACGAATAATCCTTCAAAAAAGTTTGATTTGAGAGCACATACCTCCTCCAAAGTGTTTGTTTATGCGGTCCGCCATCGTAAATCACCGTCGGCCTCGATGCTGCTCTGATGGTCCTGCAGCGCACTCACTCACCTCAGCTTATTTGTATCGAGCAACTGGGTGATTTATTCATGCGTAGTAATGATTATGCCTACTGATTAAACACGCGTGTCATTTTCAATTTTTTATTAACAGAAATTAGGCTGATGTTTGTATCAAAATAGGCTATATATCATGAATTACTAGAAAACAAATACATTCTATGTCAAATCAAGATGTTCAGCAGCAGTGAGCACCCCCATATAGTCAGAATGGTACGGTCTTGTTTCATAACTACATTTTGCGACGATTCGACGGCGAGACTGGCAGTCGAATCAGAATCGAATCACCAGGTCGACTATTCGGGGTCACCCCTAGTATTATTGTTACTTTTATTCGAGTAAATAATAAGCGAACTCCTGCCACCATGGCTGTAGAGGTACTGTATTTAAAAACAAACCAACCCAATAACCATAATAAGTAATGACATTGTAAATTTCTGCCCGTTATGTAGTGGATATGTTGTACCTTTATGTTTCAACAACGCTGTGGTTAATGTGTGGTTAAGTTTACGCACAAAAACCACTTGGTTATGTTTAACAAAATATCATGTTTTAGCTTAAAATACTCGCTTTTGGTGGCACAATTCTGGCTTGAAATCAGTGATGTCTTGGTAAAAAAATGAATGCTTTTCATGGCACTATGCCAGCAGGAAACTCAGCGATGTCTTGGTAAAAAACTACCGCTTTCTGTGGCACTACCTGTCCTGGAAACAGCGAAGTGTTGCAAAAAAACACCCATGTCTGGTCGCTAAAAGGCCCCTGAATATGCAGATGACTCACCAGAAAACACAACCGATTTTGTTGTTTGGTCTCGATCGGTGGTCTGCGTGCTTTGCAGCTTGGCAGGCTTCTACCGCTTTACGTGGCACAATCCCGGTAGGAAACTCAGCGATGATTTGGTAATAACCGACCACTTTTGGTGGCACCAGCCCCGTTGGAAACACAGCAATGGATCACTGAAAAACACTCATGTTTGTTCAGTGAATAAGCAGTGATGACTTAATAAAAAAGAATAGTTGTGATATTTGTCAGTCTCAAACAGCAGTCTGCAGCTTGGCAGGCATCTCATCTCAGTGTCACGTCATCAACCTTTCCCTCCACCTATCTTGAGCCATTCTGCAACCACTTCTCCACCATCATGTTGTTGGTCGTCTTAACAGCTCCACTCTACTAATGACTTCCTCCGTTCCCGCTCAGACAGTGAAACGACACCTAATGACCATTCCAACACGTGATGTTAATAAAGAATATTTTGTGTGTGACCTGAAGGCCACAGCTGCGGTGTGAAACTGTATGTCGGTTTATTGTATATAATTTCTTGGTCTGTAACACAAACTGAATTCTGCGATCCTAATTCTAGCCATTCTCTGCTGCCCCAGGGACTTTTTCTTGTTGACTCCATGTTGAGATGCCAAAACAAGCAGGAGAGAAAACAGATCAATGAAACACCATATCAGATGATGGAAAAGCTGCGAGAGAGGAGTGTTAGCGGGGAGGAGTGAAGATCAAACTGGGCAAACAAGAGTGACGACATTGCCTCTCGCAACTACCATCACATGATGGTGGTTTGCTTATGATCCAACTTTAAAGTGATTAAAAACCTCAGATCTTTGGGACTCAAGTATATACTGGCTTTAATCCATTTGATCTTGTATATAGGATGTCTTCTTAAAGCTCCAGGCCTTCTCTCTTTTAATAAGTGGTTTAACTTTAATTAAACCTGCAGCTGGTGAAAGCTGAGGTCCCTTTCAAATTGGCGGCACCTGTGGTTACTGCTAACAGCAATCCGTTTTCCGTTAAAAATGACATCTGTATTGAAATTTTGTTGCAGTGAACTCATTCTGACCTGCGACAGAAGAACAGAAGAGTAAAGAGTGTTGTAAGAATTCACTGCATCATAATAAAGAAGGCAGTCAATATCTGTATACAGTATATCTGACTGAATTTTGGACATAGTGCGACCAAGTCAATGGAAAGATGAGCAAAGTGGTTGAATTATGGATCTGCTGTAAACATACAGAGATGAGATGCAGAGTTCTGAGTTCAGTCAGACGTTGAGTCGAACACAGACACACAGCTGGTGCTGTCATTGCTAACTAGCCACAGCCACAGCTAATGTTAGTAAGTTGATATGGTGGTTGTTTGTGGCAAATAAATATGGACTGCACGGTTCAGTGGTCAAATTCGAGGTTATAATATGTGGTCAAACATTTGCTTTCAACATTCTCTCTGAACACACTGTCTGGACACACTTCTCTACATGGAGGTGGCTAAACCAGCAGCTAGCAGCTAACGGTGCTGAACAACAGTGCTGACAGAGCTAATGGTGTAGAACTGGAGGGTGGGCACTACGCTTCCTGAAATTGAAATTTAGCATTATCTATATAATACCTCCTCATTTCACTAAAAAAACCTAAAGAGGGTGGCAGCTGGATGGAAGCTGTTCACATGGGAGCGGAAAGTTTGTGGTCGCTATTGACAAACTCATGCTATTGGCTGAATTGTATATCATTTCCTGTCATTATCACAATATAAAAACTTGGGTTTTCTGTTTGAAAAGTACAAACGAAGGAAGGTATCTGGTACTCGCATAACGAATTAAGTGTGGACAGAGAGACGCTCCCTGCTGTGAGGACACGGTGTTAGGCCTTGCTACACATTCGCAGAGGGAAATATTTTTACTGGACGTATGAATGGAGATTTATGTTGAACTTAAACAGATTTTCCTGGTCAAAAACCTGATCAGGGAAACCCTGGGTGCAGCAGTGCTAATTTTTAAGATGCTTGCTGTGTGTGTTTGAGGGAGACAAAGGGAGAGATGGATAGAGGAGAAGGTGGAAGGTGGACTATTGCACCATGTTTTGGTAAGTTATTGATAATAACTTATTCAGAATGCTGCTTTGTCACTTAATGACTGGGCCGACTTTTCCAACAAGCTTACCGAACCACCTGACCAGGGAATCAACCTGCGGGATCTACGGGTTGACCCCTAGTTTGTAGGTCGACCTGCGCATCACTTCAGGCCAGCAAGCCGTGCAGCCATTTGCTTTTTAATGCTAGTCTAGCATTAACTTTCCGTTGAGCTCAGATTTCGGTCTCCACCAACTCCTGAGAAAAATATCTATTTCTTACTTATAACTTAGATTTCAGGGGGGATGCAGGGAAAACATCTGCATCTGTACCCCAATAAAAACATGAGAGAAGCAGTTACACCATAAATGCAGAAAAGGCACAAATTGGTGCATACACTTTCACCAAAATGAGGAACATAAGTGTTTGATGCTTAAAATTTTCAGGCAGAGGACCCCCAGACCGTCTTTTTAACATGTGTCCCCACCCGATGTTGACACAAAACCTACCTCCTTGAGCAGAAGTGAGTAGCATAAGCAGATATAGCAGAGAAGAGCCCATAAGACTTCATCAACAGTGAAGCTCATACTGTTTGACTGACGGACAATTTTGGGAAATGCAGTGGAAAAACACCTCAACAAGCATTTAGCACCAAACATGGAGACAAATTAAAGAGAATGAGAATCACAGATTTTTTTTTTCTCCCTCAGCTCATAATTCACAGTGTGTGTGACACAGTGCGTGTGTTACGCAAACTGAGGTTCGCATGAGACATAACTCGAACATACCACAAAAATGCTGTAATGAATGCTGATTCTTCTTCATCCCACCGTTGATTAAAAGTGGATGTGTGAGGAAACCTGCAGTATGAGACTGAGCCTGAGAGGCAGGAGGAGAGAGCAGGAGGAGTGTGAGATTGGATGGCAGGTATATTGCATCTATCAGAGGTATCATCTCCCCCAAAACACTGTCCGCCTCCAGACTCTGCTCTCTTATTTTTTTGTAAAGGGGGGCAATTCTCTGCAATGCCTGAGGTGTCAGCCGGCGCTATCATATCAGTCTTGCCATCCAGCTCTGGCTAGCCTGAATCAGAGGGAGTGATGTTGAGCCAGGCGATAGACGTCTCATTACACTTTCATATGCTGCTAACCGCCGCGGGTTGGCTGACTGGTCAAAGAGAGCCGAACACAGCTTCATTGATTCAGACGGCTGCTCTGCTCTGCACGCCCAGAGGCAGGTGCTTCACTCCTTTCCCCACCTTAATTAATTTCCTGACGCGTCACTCCTCGTCATTCCCCGCAGTCACATCTTCTGCTCTGTGTCCTGTGGCTCTGCTTTTATCAAACGGCGAGATGTCTGACATCAAAATGTTCCGCCACAGTGCTGAAGGGGGCGAGCCTGAGCCCCTTGTCCTGCATGGCCGGGGTTTGACCCAGCCTGGCGTCAGCCGAGCTGTCAGGCCGAGTGCAGCCCGACATGACAGTGTCTCTCTGTCTCAACCCCAACACTGGAGTCTTTCTTTCCCTGCTGCACTGGTCCCTGCAGCAGGCCGGGCATATGGCTGACATACATTGCCCGGGGTTACGCCTGGGGGCTGGCGTCCCTTCTCTGTAGGCTTTGGCTCCCTGGAGAAGCAGGTGGTGCCAGACAACAGCTGCTGGATGCAACAGAAATGGTCTTTTCTCCCATGCAACCTCAATTCCCTTTCTCCCCAGTCCAACCAGTGTACTGACTAATCCAGTGGTTTCCAGCAGTATGCCAAGAAGGCCCAAGAGTACCCAGAGGTCTTTTTCAATATGCATACTTGTTAAATAATGTCCTCAGTGACATGTTTAATGTTCCTATTGGTGCCATCAAAGAGTTCATGGTCACAGTTTCATATGAATGTCCCTCTGTTGTCGTATTCATGAGTTGGCTAGTGGAAATGTTCTGATAGTTTTTGAGTTGTGACACCAACCGATGTTTTTAAATATGGCAGAACCCATAGAGAGATGAAGCCCCACCCAATCTGCTCAATCACCATGGGACTTATTTAGGACTTGCTACTTGCTTGACTTGCAAAATTAGCTTTTAAATCGACAAATGTTGAATGGGTTCAAAAAAGTATTTGTCTCTTGACATTGACTAATTTACATATTTTTTCCAAAATAAGGTTCCATGAGGGAAACCAGAAGGAGAGGGACTTTGTCTCACTGTTGTGTGTCATCTCTTGTTCCTTCATGTGGCTTTAAAATGCTGGAAACATAAAATCATTCACTATTTCAGCCACACAGGCACTGTGGCTCTATGAATGGCCTAGACTGAAATATCTCAACAACAAATCAGTTGCCAAGAAGTTCATGTTCCACAGATGATTCATCCAGCTGACTTTGGTTACTATCTGACTTGAAATGTCCTGAACGACACGTTCTCACTCCGTCCTTGTCACATATTGATGTGCTTGGTCATGGATTGTCCACGTCCAGATATAACGTGTAAGGCACCCTTGGTGCGTTAGTTGATGACGTCCTGGGACACTGTGTTAAGTTCTGCCTGTTACAAACAGTCTCTTTCAAAATGAATGCACCACGTCGGTACAACAAACACATGTGGTTGGGTTTAGGCAACAAAAAGACGTGGTTGGGTGTGTGTTCTGTGCTGCTGTCCCTTTTCCCTCCCTCCCTGCTGCATTAGTTAACGAGCTGCAGCACACCTGGCATGGAGGAGGTGGTTAAGAGCTCCTGTGCAGCAGCAGAGGAGGGAGGCTCTGGTGTGTGGACTGCTGGTCCTGCTGCCTCTCACCGTAGGATTTTTGTTATCTTGTTTGCTTGTTTCCATTCTAATAAATCCCATGGATTTGAGTGTTTTAAAGGTGTTCATGTGATTATTTTGGGTCAGTGTTGGAGTTTTGTTCACCCCATAGGGCCGCCTAAGGGTGGGGCGTAACATTGTGTTTAGGAAAAAAGAACAGGGTTTGACTTTAGAATCTTACGGGGTGTGAACACCGCTCTCTCGGGTGAAGGTCTGTGTTTGTTTGATCCATCCACCACAACTCCCACCGCCCCACTCTGACATTCGCCGCCTTAACTTTCGTCCTTGTACTACAGAGTTCCCCCTGACGCTGCTGGGAGCCGTTAAACTATGCTGACATGAAAAGACGCTTTTTTTTTTCATTGGCTTCTGACACCGCAAGTCATTGCCCAAGCTCTGGATTTCGATGACTTTGGAGTCAGAGAGGAGACCGGGCTCTCCTGACAACTCTTGGATTCGGTAAAGACATCCATAGTCCCACTCGGATGAATCTTACTGAATTTAGCTACATTGACAATACAAGCCAATGTGGTCCAAAACAATATTATTGTTCTCACGTTACAGATCTGATTTTTTTCCAATCAGATCTGGGCCAGTTTTATACATGGTTCTATATCTGATACATATCTGATCATTGGCCATGCTACTACTGTAAAAGCAATCATATTGGGGTCCATGGTTTTTCCACTTCATACTTTACCTCACAGGTGGAGATAACATAAAGAGGCGGAGTAGTCTGTTGAAACTACAGAAGGCTGCCGTAGGTGCACTGCTGCTGGGGACTGCCCACTGTTCCCGCAGCCCATAATTCTGAATCCCCAGTCCCATTGGACTGAAAGCCCATTGTATTGTTATCCTGAAAACAAATGCCCATTATACTGAGGGCAGTTTCTCCGATTGCACTCGCTCAAACAGAAGCACATGGCTAATTATCATGCAGACCATCATGGGACCTTCTCTCACCTGCCCTACTCTGATTGGCTAGTATTGGCTTTTCATTCCTTTGTCTTTTCACCCTCATCCTCCTCATATAATGACCTGTCATCCGACCCTCTTAACAAATCATTTGCACTGCTGTGTCATTCTTTTTCCCCCCTTAACGCCTGTCTTGCAAATATGACGTGTTCTGTTGGTGTTCCAACACCTGTGTGACGCTATTGTTTGCATGTGAGGTGTTTCAGGGTAGAGATGCGTTCACCCTGATGTCAGATATGGATCACTTCAAACAAAGGATCTGGGGAGAAAAAAAATCAGAATTGAGCATTAAGCCCAGTATTGTGAATGAAGCCTTTGATGATCCTTTGACCTTCCATCTCGCTCCGTCTTCAGGTGGAAGTCTCAATTTGTCCAATTCTTTGGTTTTCTTTACTATAAGCGTTCCAGCCTCACAGAGCCGCTGGCATTGCTGCGCACACTGGCTGCAAAAAGAAGGAGCAATAAGACATATATTTTTGTTGTCAGCCATCTAGCAGTACTGTTCTCATGAGTGTAACTACTTATATACCAGGCATAAAGTATTCTTCACTTCCCATGTGCAAAACAAAAACTCACAACTTCCATTTGAAGGCGGCATGTCTCTCACTCCAAAGATGATTATGTTTCATTGTTTTCGGCATTTATCTAGCATTTATCAAGGACCAGATCAATTTTACGTCACTATGGTTGTGATGTTTTCAGCAGCAAGAGGACACCAACCATTGCTGCTGACAATAAATGAGGCTCTTTTGCAACACTGACAGCTCAGAAAACACTTTTGTTAAAGGTGCAAAGAACCTGAGTGTAAAAATGTCGATGAGCTGACAATTATGAGAGTCGCTAAGTGCGTGAGTCGAAACAATGGATAATCTAAAAAGTGTTTGGACTGCAATTTCACGCAGATTGTTGTATCATATCTTATTTTGACCTGTGTTATGATAAGCCTATTAGAAACAGAACAATTTGTATTTTAATTCTGAGAAGTAAAAGTTCTAAATATAACTCAAAGACAAAAGAAGGCAGAGGAGGAAGGTTGAACAGAACATTACCTGCTAAAGATGAACTGAAGAAGCTTGGTCTGAAAACACAAATTGACTCATTGTAAAACTAAAGCCTTTCATCTCACCTGCTCAAAAAAATTGACACAACATCCAGCATGTGGTCCATCTCAGACTGTAAAGATGTTTTCTGGTTTCAGGTTGGTTTGTTCTCTCCAAGGAAACCATCTCCACAGGAGTAAATGTTTCAACTTGACGTTCTTAGCCTTGAGGTCACTTCAGAGTTGTATTCTAACAAAAACAACATGAGTTTAATACAGCGATGACTTTTTCCTCTGTGGCTGATTGTGAATCCTGTCACAGTTGTGAGTGGTTACAGTGAGGCCCTGCTGATGCTTGGATCTTATTGATACCCAGCTGAGGACTCAGACCCAGTAGCTGCAGCCTCAGACAGGTCAGAGGAGGGAGCATCAGCACTGCCTCACTACCTCTGATCTGCTCTGACAACAAGCCTGTCATTTGGCTGACAGCCTCCTCTGTATTTAGTTGGTTGAGACCAGTTGTTTCTGACTCTGGAGGGGTTCAACTGGCCATAAGTACAAAGTAATCACACAAAATTGGACATACAGTAGGCCTTGCTGAGATAGAGCTTTTGGTGTGTTTGGTGTGACTGATCTGACCAACTGCAGGGAGCACTGCAAAACATTTTTTATGCCTCTGCTCCAGCAAAAACAGTGGCCAGACATCCCTCCAGCCGTATGTGCATCTCAAGAACGCCTTGAGGGAATTTCTTCAAAGTTGGCACAAATGTCTGGTCAGACTGAAGGATGGACAGATGAGAATTTGGTGGTCGAAGCTCAAAGGTTAATGTGACCTCAACTTAACACGTTAACTAAAGAATTCATATATTCTAATTATGACAAAATTTTGCACAATTTTGTTTTGCAGGTTGCAAAAGATGCACTACACTGCTTTTAAAAAAAAAAAAAAAAAAAAAAAATTGAATGCCACTCATACANCATATATTGTAATTATGACAAAATTTTGCACAATTTTGTTTTGCAGGTTGCAAAAGATGCACTACACTGCTTTTTAAAAAAAAAAAAAATAAAAAAAANAAAAAAAAAAAAAAAAAAAAAAAATTGAATGCCACTCATACAAGTAAAACACTTGCTGCGCCTTTTTTCACCTCCTTACCCTAACCTTCCCATGTCATCAATTTACTGTTTCCCAGTAATTCCCCAGTAATTAGTATCTAGTTCCTATAATGCTGAGGCAAAGGGTACTTGCTGTAGCTCTGCTTGAGGGTGAGAGGCTGTCAGATTGTTCCCTGTTGTGCACAGGGAAACAGAGATCTGTGTGGGTACATGAGACCCTAAAAAAGAGGGTGGATCATGGGGAGTACCACCAGTTGGTCCAGGAGCTTTGCCTCCATGATTTTTCCAGGCATATTTTAGGATGACTCGCAGTTTGACAACCTGCTGTGTATCTTCGGGCTGTATAGCCCTGGGTATCCAGCAACCACTACCACCAGTTTATCCTCCATTGTTTACCAAGTGTAGACTTCTTGTCGTGACCACCACAGAAGGCCCGTGTCTAAAATCATCAGATTGGACAATGGGAAAAAAGATGACAAAATAAAAGATGACAAAACAGCCTAAAAGATGATGTGGGGCAATTTTCTGCACTGAGTTAAAGTTTTTTCAACTTGGGCAAGAGCACCAGATGCCTACAGCGTGTCGCGACGCCAAAACAAGCAAAAAGCTTCATTCTCATTAAAAATAATTACAAAAAGGCGTCTCGAGCTGCTAAAATGCTTTCTGTGTGATGGGGCCTAATATTTCCTCACCATTATTCAATGTCATAACTCAGGAACAGAATGGGAAACCTATCAGATACTGAACTGGTGACACACAAACACACATGGTTAGGTTTAGGAAAAAAGAACAGGGTTTGGTTTTAGAATCTTATGGGACACAAAAACACCAATCTCTCGGGTAAAAGTTGGTGTTTGTTGGACCTATAAACCACCCCTCCCATCTGCCACACTCGGACTTTCCCCGCCTTAACCTTTGTCCTTGTCCCGCTGTTTTTCCCCTTGACATTGCCGGCGTTAAGGGTACCTTTTTTCATTGTTTTTTGACGCCACAAGTCACTGGCCAAGCGCTGGATTTTGACGACTTCGGAGAGAGACCGGGCTCTAAAATGTGTTGGTAGGCACATTTTTGAACTCTAGAGAGAGTTGAGCTAACTGTGTTCCCACTGCCTCTAGTTTTTATTTTTAGCTAGGCTAGGCTAATCTCCTCCTGGCTCAAGCTTTAGGCCCATACTAGACGTGATA
Source organism: Epinephelus moara (assembly GCF_006386435.1). NCBI lineage: Eukaryota > Metazoa > Chordata > Actinopteri > Perciformes > Serranidae > Epinephelus > Epinephelus moara. Next base: position 7,004,262 of record NC_065527.1, read on the forward strand.
GTCGTCCTCTTATGTAACTCTTGGCAGGATGGTGTATTTGCCAAAACTTTAAAAATTCCCAGATAAACACTGATTAAATATCAACAATGTGCTCAACTTTTAAAAACTTTTAAATGCACCAAACTGAAAGTTGATGTCCACATTTGTCAAGGACTTCTACCTGCATCAGGTGAACCCAGGGCATGAAGTCGTTCTACTATCAGCTCCAAACAGTTTTCAAAGTTATTCAAAATGAATTTCAACCATATCTCAGTATCATATTCAAAGAATTGTGTTTGTTTGTACTTTGAACTTGACCTGCTCTTGCACCAGGTCGGGTGAAAAAGTTTAGATTGAGTTTCCCCCTCCAGAAAAAAGGTCCTTCTCCCAAATTCTCCAAACCAGTGAATGAAACGACTTCTTCCATGTGGCTTCTCTTGATAAATTATAGCGTGCTTGAAGTTTTTGTAATAATAACCTGTGAAATATGTAGATGTAACAAACCAAGAGCCCATGCTTGCTTCAGGCCAAAGCAAACAGACTTTGTGTTTGCAAACACCTTTAAAGAGAGAGAGAGGGGGGGAGGCCATTACCAGGCCACAGTGACCTGGAGCAAACCTCTCTCTCTCCATCGCTCTCTTTATCTCTCCGGGCCGCTCTGCAGCCGTACTGGTACTAATTGAAAGTGCTGTGAAATATAGATGAACACAGGAAGCAAGCAGGCTGTTCCTTCCTTTTCCTCTCGTGCATCCTCCATCTCGTCTCTCATCCCTCTTTATCCTTTTATCTCTTTATCTGCCTCTCCTCTTCGGGGTCAGATTGGTCTCTCTTTCTGTCTCTCCTCTGCTCACTTTGTCTCTCCATCTTCATCATGAGTGTAGCAGACAGCTGTAGCTATCAGAAGTGGGGGGGGCGGCATGTTAAAGTCCAAGTTTTAAGCCAGCCACTGCCAGCATTTTTGATCATATTCACTAATCTTTCTAGACCCACAGAATAATTTGTTCTATGAAAATGTAAACAGTATATTCAGTTTAGTTCAATTTTATTTGTAATTCATTTATAATTTCCTCACGTCAGTTTGAATTTTATAAATGAAAATGATAATAACAATGAAAATAATATTCTCACGTGTCACCATGTTCAGTGATCGTTCAGTGTTCTATTGTCTCCCTCTCCACTGTGGTTGTCATGTCCGTGTGTTACCATCACCGTCATGGAGATCGTATTTTGTCCCACCAAACCCATTGGGCTGAGCTGAAAATGTGGTGTTGCAGGGGCAGCCGTGGCTCAAATTCAAAGCGAGTCATCTTCTTAACGGAAGATCGGTGGTTCAATCCTTGGCTCCTTCAGTCTGCATGTCGAAGTATCCTTGGGCAAGATACTGAAGTGAGTAGCAGGTGGCACCTTGTACGGTAGCCTTGGCCACCAGTGTGTGAATGTGTGTGTGAATGTGACATGTATTGTAAAAGCGCTTTGAGTGGTCGACAGACTAGAAAAGTGCAGTTGATTTACCATCTAAGGGGCCTTTTTTTAATAAAGTTGTGGTTTTATACATTGCTATGGTGACCAAACAGAAAAGGCAGAACTCCTAAAGCACAGTGCAGCACCTGTACAGGACGGTGTGCCACATGACAACAGCACGCATTTGGGCCCCTTTTAGAATTAATGACTTAATAATGTGCACTGCAAGTTTAATTTGTTGAAACTTTGTACAACAGAGACTAACGTGAAGCACCAAACTACAGCACTAACAAACAACACACACTGCACCACTTCAAGTGAAGAAGCTCCACAGCCTGTCATTTTAAAAGATCTGCATCTGCACAGCCTTGTGGATAATGATGGGTTTTCCCTGAGACCAGTGTTGCAGCAGAGAGGGTATTCTTACTCCCACACACTTTGCTCCACTTTATTGTTTGGTCAGACAGTGACCTTTGTTATGTTTCATATAACAATTCAGAGGACTACAGATGTATTTATTTGTCCTTTATTAAATCGGGAAGATGGTTTGGCAAACAGTGCACTGTGGAGTAAGAGCCTGAGAATAGTGTCCCCCTTTTATATTGATTGAGGCAATTTTGAATTGAGATTTGATTCTGAACTGAATGAAAGCACGGAGAACTGAAGAGAGCTTCCCAGCTTTAGTCCAAAACCATTAAAAAGAGAAAAAAACCCCACCCTAAACCAAAGGAGGTATGTGTGCATTTATTTACATTTACTGTATATAAAACAAGCAATAAAACATTATGATGAAATTGGGTATTGCTGTTTCCCATGATAATGGCAGTCTAAAAGAGAAAAACAAACTGTTATTAATGCACTAGCCTCTTGAGACTCCATCTTTAATGATGGATTATTTTGTATTCCCAACTTTAATAAAAACAGAACTTTCCTTTACTATACTTTATCTGATATTCAAATTTACTCTTTGAAGAAAGTGTATTAAAACATTTAATAGCTTGTGACCCTCTAACACAGAGCAGTACTGACCTCATGAGCAGGCGGCAACCTCCAGGGCTGAAAAATGAAGCCAAAGCCGAAGTGCCAACAACTGCAGTTCCTCTAACGGCCACTAGAGGCTGGCTCCAAGAGTAAGTCAACCCCCATAGACCCTCATGTTAAAATGCCCAATGCTACAGTAGAAATAAAAATGTTTACAGTCTGGTACAAAAAACAGTTTTGGCCTTGATAGCTTATTTCCCCCATCATGACAACTGTACAGGGATGACTTTCTATGAAACTCATATAACGACACGTGGGTGCAAAATGGCTATCAGAGGTGGAAATGTTGAGTTTTCACAACTTCTAATACAGCAGATAGCAATCAGGTAACAGTAAAATAAAGCAGATATCTAAAGTAAAAACAGGACGCAGGAGAGAAACTAAACTCCAAACCACAGAGATTCAGTTAGAAACTACAAAAGTACTAAGAGCTGAACACAGAGACTTTTAAAAACATCTTTCTCTCTGGTCTCCTGCAGACAGAGGGGAGAGTCTCTCAACACACAACACTCGTCCGAGGTTGGCTGTGGTCAGCGAGACGTCACTGCTACCAGCTTGATGGTGGGCGGCACATCTTTTGGATCTACTCCTGAGGAGGTCCATCTCCAGCGTGGCTTGCGTGGCACGGCGTGTCTAAACTGACAATGGAAACACAAAGTGGGGTGGCACAGCTTTACTCGGCGCATCCAAGAGAGACAATGGAAAAGGGTAATAGTCTGTGGGAAAAGAAGTCTTTTTGGACCACATGTAACGAACCCTGAAGTTGGGATTCCACAGATTGGCCATTATGTCCAATTGATGTCGAAGCCCAGCGCTGTTCCTGAGGGCTTGCCTTGGGCGGCATGTATGAGGTGAAACTTTGGAACAGGACACAAAGCATTTAGGAGCTCTGTGAGTACATTAAAGTGAGGACAACCCAGCTGAGAGTACAAATATCTTCATGAATAAGGAGCTTATTTCCTAGACAGTAAGAGGATATGTTTAGGGACATTTTGATGAGTAAATGAAACTGAAACCAAAAACAAGGTCTTGAATACAAAAATGGAAATTACAATCTTTGTTATCACGTTTCAAAAGGTGGGTCAGATAGCCCGTAGTAAAGGTTACAACCTAGTGACAACTTGTGGGTGTACGGGGAGCTGCTATTGGTTGCACTTTATATACAAACAAGCACACACACAAGGCATGGAACTCAAGGTTACCAGGCCTGCAGGGGCTCACTCAACTCCAAGAAAATGTCTCTGAGCGTCAGCACTTTCACTTCATGACTGCCTCATGCAGACACACACACACACTGACACACATATACACCCACAGAGAGGCTGCTAGTTGCTGCTGCATGATCATTTGATATGGTTATCTGTATAAGTTAATGTCCTGTGTCTGTGACTGTGCGAGGAAAAAAAAAAAGAAGCTTGTTTGTGTGTTTGTGCGCGAGTGTTTTGAGTTGATCCCACTGAAAGTCACCTCTGATAGCCATTATACACCCACGCGCTAAAATATCCCTCAATTTCTCTTACCCCCTACCAGCTCACTCCCCCACAACGCACACTAAACAGACATGGTTTGTTGCTGTGTTTCTCTGATTTGCAGGGGATTTACAACAGTGCCACGGCCATATTAATGGGGTGGTGTATTCTTCAAGGGCTAGCTGGTGGATCTTAAGCACAGCAGTAGATCTGTGACGTGCCGTAGTCAGGAATGAGTTTGGATTCTGATGTTTGGGAATCAAAAAGTAATTCTGACCATCAATCAGTGTTTTCCTTACACACACTGTAATATCTCCCGGGTTTGAATTCGAGGTGTGGCCCTTTGTGTGCGATTGAATTTTCATATATTTCCTCGCTTCTGAGCATTACATGTGTGTATCCGTGGATTGTGAGCGAGTGTAACGCACGCAATTACACAGTGAGCCTGCGTCCAGCTTTATTTGTATGTGTGTGAGTTGTACCTCTGTGCCTTTGTTGTGCCGCTGCCTGCCTCTCAGTCTGTGTTCTGTGATAGATCCTGACAAGCTGCTGTCTGAATTATTGATTCCCTGATCTGAAAGTTTGATGCTTAGCCTCAGGGCTGGATTAACCTGCCGACAGCACTGCCGTCTCCCCTCAGAGGTAACCACGGCACAGGCACACAAATACACATGCATATTCATGTACACGTATGTGCACATACACACACCAGACACCAGTTGAGGTGTGGACCCTCCTCTTGGCAGAGCTGCAGATTACATGCAGCCTCCCACCCACAGATATAAGCAGGCTGATTTCCACTCCGCTGTTCTCTTTGTTCATTTGTCCTCCTGACCCCCATGAAGGGCTCTGGGTGGGCGGGTCTCATGGATGGGTGATATTTGGAGCATCATGGGAGTCAAAATCTCTCAATATGGATAAAATTCTTCCTGAGGTTGCAACTCCCTAAGGCAGTGTGAGCCAGCTCACCTTTTCAGTGGAAACAAACGGATAATTCATTTCAAATAACACATTACAGCGGGATAGTCAAATAAAGACATTCAGCAAAAATTGATGCAGGTTTACAAGCTTTTTAAAGAAGCTGTGGTCAGAAAAGAACCTCCATCTAACTGTCTAATCTAATGATTTTGAGCAAATTAACTGTTTTGATTCACTCCCAGCGCTCTCATCAACCTCGTTTAGAGCAGCAACGACAGGTATTTTCAGAGAAAATGTGCCCACTCCCTGCTCAGCACCAAACAGACTGAAACAGGTAGCGACTAGCTGCTTCACATATGTTGCATTCCATTTGTACAGTTAAGTGTAAATTTCCAAGTTCCCAGTCAACTGGAATGCCCCCTGAAGTCTGATTTCTGATTTGGAAAGTCAGAGGAACCTCACCAACCCTAACCTCAATATCCAAAATGGCTGCCCTGCACTCAAACAGTAGTAAAAGCTGTAGTAACATCCTGTTTGTTAGCACTTCTGTCTGTTTTGTGTCTTATTAAAAACACTGTACACGCAGTGCTGTCCAAACTCTGTCGGTGGTACAGCACTTCACCTCTTTCTAACAATGTGAACGAGCAAACAACAGAACATCAGATTGTTTCAGTTATTCCACATGAAGATGCCCTAACCTGCTCTGTCCACCCGCAAATAGACTAAGTGATGTCACTTGACTGAATAACTGCTCGCCCTGGTTCTGTTTTTGAAAGCTTTGTGCACATCCGACCCACACCCATCAGCCAAAACATTAAAACCACTGACAGGTGACATGAATAACATTGATCATCTTGTTACAATGCAATGTTCTGTTGGGAAACCTCAGGTTCTGACATTCACGTGAATGCCACCTGACATGCTCCACCCACCTGAACACCAGTGCAGAACAGGTACCCCCCAATATGGCAGTGACACTCCCCAGTAGCAGTGGCCCCCCAGCAGGACAATGCACCATGCCACACCACAAAAACTGCTCAGAAATGGCCAGAGGAAGGTGACAAAGAGCTCAAGGCATCGACCTGGCCTCTGAATTCCCCAAGTCCCAGTCTGATAAAACATCTTTGGGACGTGCTGGTACCCCACCTCACATCGTACAAGAGTCAAAAGATCTGAAGCTAATGCGTTGGTGCCAGACACAAAAGGACACACAAGGAGGACCCACTGTGGATCGGAGGTACCTCTGGGGTACCAGCACATCCCTCAAATGTTCGATCAGATTGGGATCTGGGGTGTTTTGAAGCAAAGTTGACACCTTGAGCTCTTTGTCCCGTTCCTCAGGTCATTCCTGAGCAGTTTTTGTGGTGTGGCATGGTGCATTGTCTTGCTGGGGGGCCACTGCCATTGACAAGTGCTGTTGCCATGAGGGGGGGTACTTGGTCTGCAACGGTGTTCGGGTGGGTGTAGCGCATCAAGTGGCATCCACATGAATGCCAGGACCCAAGGTTTCCCATCAGAACAATGCACTGAAACAAGATGATCAATGTTATTCACTTCACCTGTCAGTGGTTTTAATGTCTTGGCTGATGGGTGTACTTTTAGAGCAACATCAAGCAGGGTCTTAGGTTCCATCAGGGCTCGACAAGCTCCCTGATTTCACCAGAGTTTGCTTACTCCCTGATGCTACGGAGAGATGTTACGTGTTTTTATCAACTGGTGTGCAACATCTCAGGTGTGACGCCATTCCCAACCCGACCTTTTACTTCTGAGGTAAATGGATCACAGCAGTAGCATCAGCTAAACAGCCTGATATTTTTCTTGGCAGTTGGTGGCGACCAAAACAGAGATAAAAGCACAGAAAATATGAACACTAATGTTGCCCCTGTCTGCTGGATGTGTAAAATATTTGCTTGTTTATCTGCCACAGCAACTAAGGAAATGTCAGTGTTGTAATTACAGCTTCATTTTGCTGCCCCACATTGGCCAAAAATTGTTATTTTATCATCATACCCTTGGAGAGAATGCAAATGAGTGTATTCCCCAAAATGCTGAACTAAGCTCTGTTATGTGACAGATATTATAGCTCTTCATTGGTGCTATTTATTTTTTTTATAGTTTAAATATTGGATCCATAAACAGAATTTGTCTTTGTCATGCTGATCTCATGAGCCTGGTGACTCACTCACTCACACATTCTGACCCAAACTTACCTGCTTGTGAATAGGTGTCTCCAATAGCTCAGTATATGTTGACAAAGACAAAGACCATTATTCTTCTTAGTAAGAAACAAGGTTATTGTATGTTTTTTTTTGAGCCTCCATTGTTTCCCTCCTGTCACAGTTTTCTCACTTACTGTTGTTCAAGCTCAAGTAGCTGAGCTGATACAGTGCAGTACAGTGTATTGGTGATGCCAGGTTAGGTGTTTTTCTGCTCAATTTAGCTGGATTCGATTGCCTGAGGTGAAAAGAAGTTGCTGGGCAAATAGACTATATTGGGCTGTTTTAGGATGACTTGGCCAGGCAGGTGTTTAAAATTTAAGTTGTTTGCAGCATTTGAGCAAACGACCAACAGTGGTGTTTTTCCTGGCAAGAAAAGTCTCAGAACTTTGTTTCTGTACAACAGCAGAAATATGCCCTCACAGTCGTCGACTGAAGCCTTACTGGCATTGCCCCTGGTTATATGTACATTTCTGTCATAGTGACATTGCTCATGCACCACAAGTCTATTGGCTTCTCTTACAGTTACCAACAAATGGATGTCAGAGGATCTTATCGACATTGTTTGGATGTAACAGTAACTCAACCTGCAGTCCTCGTCCTCCAATACCACTGAAGTAGTCTTTGTGTTGTCACATTACCAAAATGCTGACTTTGTCACCAAGTTTAGTGTTATTATGCTCATATTAGTCTCTATATACAGACTCTACATTCAGTGAATGTAGAGTCTGTAGGCAAACCCCGGAGATCTTGCCGGTTGTAGGCTGTTTGTAGTCCGCGTGATATTGATCAATCACGTTTGAGCCGGCTGCAGTTGTTGCCAGGTCAAGCGGTCCGTGCGGTGAACTAACGAGGCGGAACATAACTGGCGTCACTGCAAACTCTGAATCCATCGCAGTGGTTCAGCATATTTACTTAAATATAAACGGAAGTCGGAAACGGAAATTCGCCTCCTCCGCCCAAATCAAACTGGAATGCCAAACAATCGGGGGTCTGCCCCCAGAGGCTGTATCGAATACAGCTGATGGGTTCCGAGAATGTGCTCATATATATCAATACGATACTTAAAACTGAAATGACACTGTATCGACAGTTGATACCGAATAGATCACTTGAGCTCTGGCCTACACACTGACTTATTCAATGCCTTACTCTATGAGTAAGTAATCAAACATGTCAAAGTAATACAATTATTATTTGGTTAGTTGGCTTGAAAGGAGAAGTCCAGTATTTTGCAATTTGAGCCCCATTTCTGGGTTGTTTGTGATGAAATAGAGTGGTTAAGACCAAAATAGTGACGATTGCTCCTTTTCGGAGATTTTGGCATCCCCTGCCTGGCTTAACACTGCTGCCTATGGTCATGTGTGGTCAGTGGTGTTTGTTGATGTTCTGACATAAAAATCGTAGCAAACTGTGGTTTCCATCCGTGTCTTCGCTTTTCATCTTGATTGTGGAGCTATTTTTTTCAGCTGCCTCCCACCCGTGTGTAAACTTCTGCTTGATCGTTCATTTCACCCTGCAGCACTATACACTCCAGCCCACTTGATGGCGATAATGCTCCTTTACGTGGGTGTCGCCAACCGGCAGGAAACCATTGCAATGTAATGGGACACAGAGAAGAAGCAGAAGAAGAAGGCTGGCGTTGTGTTCAAAGGCATCGTACTGCGAAGGTTGTTTACAAGCGAGTAATCCATTGTGCAGTTAAACTTATTACAAAACTTTTTCGTTGGTTCTCGTTCTTCCTCCAGGAGCGCACACACAGCACTGTCGAGCTAAAAGACTACAACGACTACAACCTTGTCGTAAACAAACCCCTTTCTGTTTCTGGTGGCGGATTACTACCAACGGACAATGAGGCTTCCTATAGAAAACCAATGGATTACACAACATGTCAAATAAATCATCACGGAAACCACAGTTTTTTATGTCAGAACATGAACGAACACCACTGACCACTCGGTGAGTTTCATGGCTTTGAAAACGAATGTTTAGGGTGGTTTTAGGACAGGTTCACACATGGCCATAGGCAGCAGTGTTAAGCCAGGCAGGGGAAAGACAAATTCTCCGAAAATGAGTAATCGTCACTATTTTGGTCTTAGCCACTCTATTTCATCATGAACAACTCAGAAATGGGGCTCAAAGTGTTAAATACCGGACTTCTCCTTTAAATTACTGGTGTGGATTTTATCAGACTGGCTATGGTGGCTATCAATAGCTATGTTAGCTTAAGGCTAGCTTCAGCCTATGTGAATTTACTTTACTGTCATTTCAAAAGCATCACACATATTTCATCGACTGAATGGACGAGATGAGCGTATACATTCCTTTTATAGCGCTAGATTAAAAACAACAGGGACTCTTCTTCTTCTTCTTCTTCTTCTACAGCAGCAACTCTGGGCAGCTGTCACTCAAGGTACAATAGGGTCCAGTGCCTCCCTCGGTTTCAGCCTCCAAATGTGTCAAAAGTCTGGTCAGTTCACACGAGCAGAACTCAACTATGAGAGCCACGTGAACCTATGATAGCATATATGCCCATCGGCGCCTGCAAAGCAGACACTCTCTCGCGGACGGTGACTGCTCTTTGTGCTCGCTGCTTATGACATATACTCTGTGAGCAGCTGTTAATAACTACACATGTGAAATAATATAATTTACTCATGATCATGTTTTATTGAGCTCACAGGCACATGTCCCCTGACCGACTGTACAAGCGCCTGACTTGGCAATCTTGCCAGTACTGCCATCTAGTGAAGACTAAGAAAAACTCTACTTTTCATTTTCTTCGTCGCTCACACCAGAGACAAATTTGACTAACAAGTACTGAACATAAGGAAATTCTAATGCTGAAATGTTTTTGACAAAAAGAATCGAAAAAGTACTTAAATTTTGGTTTACAGTGCAACACTTTTCACCCTGTGGGTTAAACACCTTATTGATTATACATTCAGGATAATACAGGATTTGTTGTCAAACTGATGACTGAGTTTGTCTCATTCCAACATTACTGTATAATGAGGGAGACAATATGGAAACATAGCCTATAGATTCACAGATGGATGTTTAAAATGTTATCACATGGTAATTTCCTCTCCGATGTTCCCTCTGCCTGTGTGTAGGTACTTTTCACAGCACTGTTTAATAAATATGTGTCTGGATGGAAAGTGGTGCATGCATCATTTATACGGCACATTTGACCTCAGGAATTCAGTGTGTGAGTGGTGCTTCACATAATATGACCCTGTGTGTCCTTGTTTGGACTCCTTCAAGAAATGACTTCAGATCAATCTTATCGCCTGACAAGAATATTGATATTGGATGGTTTTGCAAAAACCTGGATAAAATTCAGACACAATTGTTTATTTTAACGTCCAATGGCAATTTGCACATGGCAACTATTGCAGGTCTGTGATGGGATGAGAACTCATGACATGCTACACTGCCGTCCTCCATAACCTTATGGCGTATCTCCACAGGACTCACTTTAAGCGTTTTTCAGTGACCAGTCTCTAACATGTCTGACGGAACAGATAAGCTTCAGTATCAATCAACCCAGCTGTCAACCCAGGTTGTGGAACAGCTTGCATGTTTTTGCACTTCCAAGTCTATCTTCTTACTTTGTACACCACAGTGATTGTGTGTTGGACAAAATGTGAGTGACCTACACGTAATACTGTCCCTTAACGCATCCTGTGCAGACACAGACGGAGCACTGAAGCTGCTACCCTGCTAACATGCTGCTCACGCTACACCTCCCGTGTAGACAAGGTCTTATTTTCCACCTCACTACATAGGGGCACACTACTTCCTGTGCTGACACTGAATGCTGGTGTTTGATGTAAATCGTAAAATGCAGAATCGTCCAATAGGAATGTAATTCCTAGGATTACTGGGCTGGATCACCTTAGCAGAGCTGTTTAGAGGTAGCACAGTAAAGTCAATGCAAAGATATACAGAACGTACATGTAACCACTGCTTTCATGTTGTTGCAAAAACCTATTGGGCCTAAGAGTAGGACAAGGTCAAGAAGCAATACTATCAACACTTGAACCACACTCACTCCAGACACACACACCTTTTATCCCCTTTTAATTATCTGACCCATAATTGCATTAATTTGCCCTTTAATTTCCCACTACTTGCACTATGTACACAAGTATTGTATATTGTGTCATTGTTTTGTTCCACATTATATTTGTCTTTTTGCTCCCAAAGGGAAATGTAACATGTACATATATTGAATTTATATGTACATGTGTAGTACGTACAAACTATATATGATACCTTTTAGAAATTAGAACAACTTCATATATTAACATAAACATCTAGTCCATACAAATATGTCTATTTATGCATGTTTAATACATGTATTGCAATATATATCACATAAATAATGATTTATAAAAAATATTATTATTATTAAAATAAAAGCATGGTGTGCACATGATGTCGTACGTATATTGATATTACATATGTAAACATACAGATATACATGTTATTTTTATTTTGCATACATATATAAATTAAATATATATTGTTAACATATTCATCATACATACCTTAATATATGTGTATATAACATATATGCTTATACTGTAGACGTATGTTATGTACATGTATACAGTATAAGAATTTTATTATATATGTTGTTTCAAGAAATTTACATATATAAATGAAAAATATATTATTAACTTGTTCACATATAATTCCGTATAAAAACTCATCATATAGATATTTTAATACAACAATTTTACTATGTGTATTTCATATGTTACAAACCTCTATCTTCATATATCCAGAGGATGTATGCAACAGATTTGAGGAACTCGAGTCACATGACTTGATTTGAGCCAGACTTGAGACTTGCCTGACTAACACTGACAAAAGACTTTGGGCTCTAGTTTCCCGACGCGGCGCAGGGTGGCGAACCCCGCACAGAGCTAGTTTCGAGCAGCGCAACACGAGGTGCGCTAAAAGCTCGCCAGCTGAAACAAGGTCTGTCAGCGCAGGGGGAGCGCAGCCGGTGTAAGCCGAAGTTTGGCTGTCCGGCGGACAGTGCGCACACGTCACCAAAACCTCACAGGCAGGTTTCCAGAATGTCAGGCACATTAACAATGCAATAAATAGCCCCCAAAAAACACTATTCAATGCAACTATCTGCAATCAGCACATAAATGTATCTCTATATCGACTCCCGTCACATCTGATGTCAGATCAAAGGGGATTGGCACCGTTTGGCACGTTTGGCACGCGTAATGGAAACCCAACCTGATTTGATTAACACAGCTGCAAACTAATGAGTTCACATCCCTCTCAGCCAACCACAAACAGCCACAGCATCAGATAGGGAGTATATATTCAGCATCTGTCATCTTAGAAAAGTCAAAAGAAAAGAAACAGAGTGAGACTGCGAGAGAGAAAGAGAGAGCGCGCGCGCACGAGAGAAACGCAACATTGATTTACAATTGTGGTGACCTCCTCCCAGGCTACCTTTGCATCATCAGCCCGTGGAGGTCTGCTCGCAGTTCCGTATATTCGGACACTGCGAGCTTGGACCTCCCGGACCAAAACATCAGTTTCCTCCTGGGAGAAGTTTGGCCGTCTGACGCTGCTGCTCTCTTCTGCCATGGCGAACTGAGTAAACTCTCATTACACCTTCGCGCGGCGCATTTAAGGGCAAGGAGAGGGGCTCATTTGATTGGCGTGATGTGTGTAAAACCCACTCCACGCCTTCTCTCCTCCCTCTTTCTGACTTGCGCAGGTAGGAGGGACGGAGGTGGGAAAGAGTAGCGCACGGGCGCACGGTGTGCCAAACTTGCAAAATCCACCTGGCCTCGCCCAGTCTGTGAAACTAGAGCCCTTTGACTTGGTGTTCATGACTTGAGACTCAAACTTAAGAGAGATGACTCAAAAGGACTTGCTTTCTTTTTTCATTTAATGTTTTTTTGACACAGAGAAGTTACATTTTGTTCTTGAAACACGACTGGGTCATTCCTAGTGCAATGTGTGCAAACCTGGAACCGACTAGGACGCGGCATACCAGACAAGGCCAACGCAAGAGGCGGCTATTATACAGGAGGCTTGTTTGAAAATAATAAAATTTGGATTTAAGGTTATTGTTGTTGATGACTAGTAAGAAGAACACAGTGGTTTGCAAGGTTGCAGCTCAAAAATCAAGAAAACCCACAAAAAAGTATGCAGATGTGAAGCTAACTTAATTGCTCATTGGATCATCAGAATCTCATATGACTTGACTTGTGACTTGCTTGACCTGAGCAATGACTTGACTAGTTTTGCTTATAGAGCAGGGACTCCACTTGCTTAAGACTTGAGGATTAAGACTTGACACATGCTTATCACTTGCACATGTGTGAGTTACTCCCACAACTGGTATGTACACTGGCATGGACCCCTTTTGCCTTCAGAGCTGCTTTAATTCTTGGTGTCACAGACTCTATCTATCTATCTATCTATCTATCTATCTATCTATCTATCTATCTATCTATCTATCTATCTATCTATCTATCTATCTATCTATCTATCTATGATGGTCTCACATGTTTACAGCACTCAAACCAACACATCACTTCCTCATCTGTCTGTTGGCTGCACCACACCCCTGCTGTGACATCCCGTCTTGTTCATAAACTACATGGCAAATTGTCAATTTCTATTGATGTCGCGGCTGAGTGATGATTTGTTACAAATGAAGGCTTTCATAATGAACATGTCTCCAGTTTGGAAACAGTCGTTAAAAAAAAAAAAAAATGTTGTTGAGTGATCAGATGACAGATGAAGGTATGTTGTGGATTTAGCAGTAAAGTAATTACAGCGTTGTTAGGAGGTGCCATAAACTAATGGCCTACATCAAACAGTGCCGCAGTCTGTATTGTTAAAATCCAAGTGTCTTTATTTATCGGCCTTTCCTCCGTCAGTCCTGAACCTTTTCCTCTCCCTCCCTCTCTCTCTGTCTCCTCCTGTGTGCTGTTTCTCTTTGCTTATCTGTCACATTGCTGAGGTGAGTCCTCTGTCTCCTGATTTATTCATGATACGACTTTTAATATCATTCACTATGACACTGGAGTCTGCATCTCAAATTAAAATCCTTCAGGCAAAGTGTGTGCCGTGTACTGTGCACAGAGTATGTGTGTGAGTGTGTGTGTGTTTGTTTGAGAGGGAAAAAAGAGAGAAAATCTACTGTATCTCCATTGGTTTATACGGCGCGGTGAGAGCAGATGCTTAAATAATCCATTATCTGATTACATGAGGGCGTTGCATGCTCGTGCAAAACTGCAATACTTTATGTTTTAAACACACAAATATATATATATATTTATATATATATATGCATATATATATATAGAGTGTGTGTGACTTGTCTTTGTGAGTCTCTATGGTAATGTGGCATCTCAACAATTAGCCAGGTGTAATTGAGTGGGGTACATGATTGTCACTGGCAATTGCAGTGATGGAAAGGCACGCCATTCAAGAGTGCGTGGGTGTTAACCATGAGCATGGTTCCATGTTTGTCTCCGCGTTTTAATGGGCGCTATAAGCTTTGATGGAACATTACCAGTTTGTTCATGAGCGTATGTCAACATATGTGGGTGGAAAGGTGCGCATCTGAAGAGCTTTTTCTGTTTAAACGTGTGGGCGGGATTTTGTATGTGTTTATCAGTATATTGGAGAATTTGTCAGGAGCATTTGAAAGTGACAAAAAGGGGAAAAGCCAAGTGAAGACTTAAAGACGCCGCCGTGTTTTTACACCTAGGTTGTGTTTTCTAGTCACGTTGCCTCGTATACATTTGTCTTTTCTCGATGACAACCTGATCACACTTTGTACCTGTTGATTGCAATCTAGTTGTTGTCATCTCACACCTGATCCTATAGCTTCCCTATTTTGTAAAATGCTGCTTTTCTCTACAGCTTAGAAATGCACAAAGAAACTTTTCTGCTCACAGATGCAAACTTAACCTCAGATGCTCAGAATGAAAGTCAAGCTTTACCTATATGGTGATTGGACTCAATGTTCTGCATGGGGTACTTCTACAGTTTCCAGGGCGGAGTTTAAGAGATTGTAGACTGTTTTTTAAAATTAGTTCAGCCAGACTTAATCTATTAAACTGGCTGTAACACCTGAGCACTATGCAAGCAGACGAGTCTAAATATTACCTAAAACTAATGAATAAAAGGTCATAATAGATATCTGAAAGTAATCAGAATCAAAGTAAATAACAATATACAAGTCAAACTGTTGATAAAACTCGACACTAAAATACAATAGTGCAAAGAGTGCTGGAATAAATGTTTAATGGGTAATACATTTAGTAACATACATGCAGTGGGTGGTTACGTATGTTCAAGTATTTGCATATATTGTATATTCAGGATGCTTAGATTTATATTTAGCATTAATAATTACCTGTTGATCAAAGTAATACTGTGAGGAAAGAAACTGTCCATGTGTCACAAACAGCTTGAGCTTAAAATAGTTCAGCATAAGTGAAATGCTTAGCAAAAAATAATAAATAAATGGTTAACATAGAGTATGCTAGAAGTAATGGATGAATTGGTTATTATTGATTGCAATAAACGACTAATAGTATTAATTGAATGTTTGAACCAGATACAAATAGTTGCCTTAAAGTAACAGCTAAATCGTTAAAATTGTTGGCTAATATAAATGGTTAAATGGTTTCGATTGTTACCTAAAGTAATGGATAGTGTAAATTGTTAACTAATGGCAACGATTAAGAACGTTAGCTCAAAGTGTTGACATATAATGTGCCCCAGGAACGAGTCCTGAAACCTGGAAATGATTCAGCACTCCTGGTTCCCTCGTCTCAAAGTTTTTTGTTAGATGTCTGAAATAAGGTCATTGGTTAACACTTTGAAACCTGGAGCGACATCACTTTTCTTTTGCTGCTTTCAGACGCCTTTTGCAAGTATTTAAACCTTTGAGCCCTGAGCTAATTGGTGTGATTAGACATGGGAGAAAAGGCAGTGAGCAACTTGGTAAGAAATGGCCCACAAATTGCAAAAAAAATAATAGATTTAGAAAATTACTTAAAAGATAGGGGAAAGAGAAAACAAGCTAGAGAAAAACTATATTTATAATTATTATTATTACATATTTACAATTGTGGTACAAAATGATTATAGTTATATAATTATAAATAATATAATTAAGCATTTTTCCAGGACATTTCCTTGTTTTGTTTTTACTTAACTTAAGCTTGGTAACTAGTTGGCTGGGAGTGTTTTCATATTTACCATACAGACTCAACAGTGGTATCAGTCTCCTCAACTAACTGATGGCAACAAAGTGAATAAGTGTATTTCCCCGAATGTCGAACTATTTCTTTGAGAATCCAATATTTTTTGTTTTACATTAACCCTGGAGCGACATCACTGTTCTTGTGCTGCTTTCAGACACCTTTCGCGAGTACTTAAACCTTTGAGCTAGTTGGTGTTATTACTTCTAAAACATGGGGGAAAAGGCAGTGAGCAACTGTTTGTTCCACAAATTGCAAAAAAAAAAAAAAGAAATATTCTAATAATATTTAGTGTTATTAAATTTTAGAATTATGTTACAGAAATGTTGTAATTTTTAGGCGCTCTTTCCAGGTCATTTCTGTGTTTGTTGTATTTAACTGTCCTTTTTTCTTTTTTAATTTAATTTAATTTCTTGAAAGTTTTTGGGGTCATGTCTTTGTTTGTTGCTTGTTGCCTTCTTTCCGTGTTTTTGAAAGAAATCAAGCCAATTTGCTCAGGTTTAGGGGTTAACATGAGCTTAAGAGATTTGAAGATTTTGTCAGTAAATCCCCCACTTGTGATTTCTGAAGCTTTTGTGCATCTTGAAAAAGGCGATTGCTAACAAGTGGCTAAATGAGACCACAGAACGCCATCACTCTTGTTGTTAGGTGACAGTGCTAACCAGTACACCACCATGCCACAATTGAATTTAGACTTCAAAAATACTAAAACTGGTGTTTGTTTGCTCAACAAAAAGTGTTAGTGTCATAAGCATTGTTTACCACAGAGCTTATTTTCTGCAGTAATCCAAAATCCAATGGAAAAATCCCTTTGGCTTTTTGATGAGGGAACCAGGGTGATGCTAACTTCTGCGTTGGCCTGTAGAAAAACGTCATCTCTGGAGAACTTTATGTGAAGCTTATATTTTGTACTGTCACAAAGTAAGGTTTAAATAAAGTTTTCCCCTACCTACGGGAGTCCCAGTTGAGCAGAACTAATGCCCCACTTTGTTTTTTAGTTTCAGTCCAGGACGCCAGCATCATTGTACAAATCATCTCTGCCAACACGTTATAGTCCCAGAGTTTTCCAGAGATAGTTATCCAGCAAAAGAAATGTTGGTCTGGTGACACCATGAGTGGGCAGGTCACGGGTTTTTAAAGGAGGTCTTAAGAACTATTTACTGTGGGAGTTGAAATCTGGGGCCATCTCCAGCTGCAAGGGCGAACAGACACTATTTTATAACAGCCACAGACAATAAGGGAAGACAAACCAGCAGAAAAATGGTGAAGAAATGCAACCTGCAGACGGAAACAACCAAACAACCAGACAACCAAAACTGGGTTTTAATTGTGGACGGCAGGCTGAAAGCAACAAAGAACTAATTAAGCTTGTGGCTGAATATGTGGTGACAGAAACATTGCCCTTCTCCGCAACTGACTCCATCTTTCAGACACATCGTTGGGAAAATACCAGTCACAGGCAACATCATTTGCAAGCCATCTAGTCTTAGCGCCCTTATCAGCAGGTGATCTGCATGAGAAATAAAGAAAAAAAAAATCAGTTATAATAATTGTAGTGATTAATTTGACCCAGACAGGGCTGATCACTCTGAGGCTTCCACTGTATTAATACTTAATTAAATGTATCACGCCTGCCTCTAAGATCTCTATTCTCACTCACCTCCTCCAAGTCACCTCCGCCTGCCACGTCTTCACCTTCCTTCTCTCCTTGAATCATCGGGAACACAAATGAGAATGTCACTGATTGTGTGTCTGTTGATAGGAGGCCAAAAACAGTACAGACAGACTCCATTGTATCACATCATAGTTTCCCGAAAATCCCACTGTTCTCACTCGCCTCCTCCAAGTCACCTGTGACCTCCAGCTTCCCTCACTCCTTCTGCCTCTCGCTCTGTCCACTGAGCCCACAAGAGTCAACGTGAGATTATTTGCTCTTCGTATTTGAGCAGCATGGGGCTACATGAAGGATGAAGCTGAAGGTGAATGTAGGCTGCTTGTGATCCTTATTTACCTCTGCTGCCATCTATCTATTTCCTTTCCTCCTTTTCTGATTACAATAAAGCGAACGTGACATAAAGAGCAGCATGTAGTTCATATAATAAACTTCAACAGAAACCAGCTTTTAATTTTCACCTTTTCAGCTCACCCTCTTTGTGACGTCAAACACAGGTCAAATGTCTAACGCAGAAATATTGGGTCACAAGACTACAGATTTCTCACGAGTCTGAGAGACAGCTGGAAGTTGGTGTCAGCTGTTAACTCTCATCAGTAGAGCGTAGACACCGGAGCTCACCACAGCGTCGGCTTTTAAATATTACCAAAACACTACAGATGCACTACTATCGTTCATCGTTTTTGAAGCATTGACCTGTAATTGCCATTTCTCTTTGTGATAACCTCCTTGCCAGTTGCAGAAACCATGGTAACCCACGCCAACCTCGGCGGTACAATCTGTTTCACACAGTGAGTGATAAATTAAGTTTAACTCATAGATAGGGCTGGGTATCGGCACAAGATTGACCGAAATAATCCAGT
Source organism: Epinephelus moara (assembly GCF_006386435.1). Classification (NCBI taxonomy): domain Eukaryota; kingdom Metazoa; phylum Chordata; class Actinopteri; order Perciformes; family Serranidae; genus Epinephelus; species Epinephelus moara. The sequence continues at coordinate 7,023,153 of NC_065527.1, forward strand.
ATCAAGAAGTATCGAAACGTCTCCAGTGAAGCGATACCTGTATTCAATCCTTTTTGGTAAAGTCAAGCATGATGTATTTGACAGAGATAGCAGTTTAACGTGCTGAGATGCCACCAAAATGTTCCAAATTATGGCTGCCTTAAAACCTTGATTAAAAGCCGAGCTCCAATGAAACGCCAACGTATAGCTACAGGTGTTGACGAACTCTTAATTGGACACCAGGTCTGGTTGCCATTGACGCTGTAAAGCAGTTCATTTTTATAAAAGTAATATTCATTTTTGATTTAATAAACAACTTTGCTGAACAAGATTTCTGTTGGAAAGAAATTAAAGACCTGTACCAGATTGAAGCCGGTAAAGTTTAGTCATTCAAGCAATTAAAGTTTACAGTATACTACCCGCCGCTCCATTCATATTATGGGTATCGAATGGTAGTCTATTGGTACTGGTAGCTCTTTAAGGGTACTGGTATGGTATTATTTTTATGGATGTAGCTACGGTGATGTCACTCATTGATTCGTGGAATACAGTTTTGAAGGCTCTCCTTTGAACCCAGGTTTGGACAGTTGGTGCGTCCTCGTTAAACGTGCTTGAGGTTCTCAGTTGCGGTGGAAATTAAAGTCAATCAGTGCCTAATTTTATGAACATTGTAAGAACATAGTAGATAATAGTAGTAATAGTAATAGTTGAATGAAATCCAGGGGTGGGTAGTAACGCAGCATAAGTAGCACACATGAGTGAAAAGGTATAGTTTTTAAGGAACAAGCATGTAACTGTACTTATGCTCTTGCCTTGAGTATATTTTTGAGCTGGTAATCTACTTTTTACCTCACTACACTCACCATTTATATGCTAGTTGCAATGAGTCAGCTCTAAATACGATTGAGTGTACAGAGTAGAGCACATGAGGAGCCACTCTACTGCAAACCAGGCACCCTGCCCGGCCTAAGCTGACCCCCTGCCTGGACTAAAGCATTGTTCAGTTTTCCAAAAAGTTTTTCTCAAGATGTTTTTTAAACTTCAGTAGCCTAGTAGGTTGAGAAAAACACCCTGCTAAAGTTACAATGAATTGTGATGAAAATGAAACTGGCTGCACACACACACACACACACACACACACACACACACCACAGAGCTGCCAGCCTCTGACCTCATGACAGCCACAGCTACGACGGGGAATTCAACCCAAGTCAGTGAGGTAAGCTTGCTAGTATTAATGTGGAAGTTTCCATGGTTACAGTCAGTTAGTCAGCAGCTGAGGTGTACATTTACAGTGAGTGAGCTGATTTTACCATTATGTTAACTATGAGGAGTCAAAACTCCACAACAAATCATGTTACCAACATTAACCACTTACTAACTTACCGACATGCTGCTTCTCTCCCTGTGACAGGTCTAGGCTGACCAAACGTCCTCTTTTGCCTGGACATGTCTACTTTTCACGTCCTGTCCAGGNATGTCCGAAACTGAACCGAGCCCGACATTATTTAATGACTAAAGCACTGAGTTTGTGTCACACAGTTGTTATGGTTACAAGCTATTTAACAGGCTGGGCGTGCACCGTGGGTCCTCCGCAGAGAGTTAGACCTCCGTGTTTGAGACGGGAGAGGGCGGCGGGAGGTCCGAGGCTTCCAGCGAGGGGAGAGGTAGAAACAAACAGCCAATGTGTGTGTGTTATGTTCAGGTGTTGTCCGTCAGGACCCATTGGGCTCGGATTGGGTAGCCATACTCTAGTGTGTGTATGTGTCCCCTATCTATAGGGGCCTATCTGAATTTCTGTCTTTGAGAGATATTATTTTGTAATATAACTGAATTTTCTATCCATACTTTAAATATATTAAAATGATAAGGCATCTTTGAGTAAACTGCAAGTATCATTTAAGTAGGCTATCTTGCGGCCGGGCTGAGTGTCCTCTTTTTTGGAAATCAAAATATGGTCACCCTAATCTACACCAGCTCGCAAGGCCATTTCTAGCTGTTTGGGAGCCTTATGCAAAATCTTGTTTCGTCCCCCTAGTTCAGTCTCGCAGTAATACACACTAAATCTGCATCATATTCCACATGCATATAAAACCTAGCTGCATTATTAACGTAAAAATCAAAACTAAGTGTCACTGACCCCCATAAAGACACTCACACCCACTCAAGAGATACTTGCCACCTTTTCTAGGGGAAACCTTGAATTGAAGTAAGCTGCACATACTGTAGGTGAAAATGATTTGGCTAGCTAATGTTAGCTTTGTCAGTTTTTAATGTGCACCTTAATTTGTTGATGTCATGATAAGGAAGATGAGGGGTAGAAGAAGAGGTGCACAGAGTGGGAGATTATTCCTCTATCTCAAATGTATAGCTCATCATTATTTGTTTGATGAGCCGACCTGTTCGTCAAAACCCATGTTGTTGTTATGTTACACCAGCCTACACTAGAGTAAGTTGTACTTTGAGTAATTTATTAACCAGGTACTTTTTTACTTTAACGTCAGTAGGTTTTTCAAAGGGTCAGTTTCACTTTTACTTGAGTCATGTTTTATGGGAGTAAGGCTGAATCCAAATGTCCACACTCTGGACTTGCAGACTGAGCCCTCACGGACTTCAGTTGTACATAGTGTGACATGTTTACCGTCATCACGTAAAGTCTGCAAGAGCAGAGACTGCAAGCGGCTGATACACAGCCCTCAAGACTGTTTTACTCGTTGCCGTGGTTATTGCTGCTGTCATATAAATCCTACGTATAGCCTTTTTGTGACTGAACAAATATGTATTTATACATCTTTATACATCTCTATATAACATACAGGCTACACATTTTTTTTTGCCTTTTTCACTGCACAGCCTGATACGCTGCAATAATAAAATGCCTTTTCAGTCCTTCTACAGCCTATACTTATAAATATCTCTGTGACATGATGTGGTTGAATATTATTTCTGGCCTACAAAATACAAGTAACATTTGAATAGGCCTGAATATCAATAACTGTTTTACACAATCATACCTTTTTTCAGCAGTTCAAAAACCCACAACGTCACGTCTGTATTGCAATGAATTGTTGGTTATTAAATTTAGTTTAGTTTTAGTTTACTAATCTTTATTTCGAACATGCAAACAAATGAATAAATAAATAGCAGAAGAAAACAAAACAAAAACAGTATTTGTAACAAGAACAAGTGTAAAGCCACTGAATTAGAAAAATAATCTATAAATAAATAAATAATAATAATACAAAAGGAAACAATTTACGATACAAACAAAAAACAAACAAAGAAACAGAGACGCACTAAGTGGTCTTGTGTTTACATGTCTGAAAAGGAGTGGGCTGAAGTAAAAAACTTATTTAAGCCCACCCCTCTTCCTAAGTCAATATACATTGCTTATCTAGCTTCCTGAGATATATATATATATATATATATATACTGTCATATTAATTATTATTTTAACTAATCTAAATATTTAATTCAGATATTGAAAAACAAATCAAAACAGATGGACAGTAACTCAGAATAGAACAAATAAAGTAAACAAATAGACAACACCCAACAGTAACTCAGAATAGAACAAATAAAGTAAACAAATAGACAACACCCAGCTGTGATCAATCCCCTTCATCCCTGTACCTCGTGAAAATCAAATTTTTGTACATCTTCTGAAAACGCTACATACTTGGACATCCCTTGATCTCCTCACTCAAACTGTTCCACCGCTTCACCCCACAAACAGAAATACAAAAACTCTTCTTTGTTGTGTGCACCCTATCATTTTGAAATTAAATAAACCCCTTAAATTATAACTCCCTTCTCTTTCAGTGAACAGTATTTGAATATCAGTGAAGTCTGCTGAAATCTGCACCCCAAGCAGACTTTCTAGAAGTCTGCTTGAGGCCCCTTGTGGACTGGTTAAACTGTGGGTTTGGACAGCCCTCAGCACTCCCGGACTTCAGGTGAACGCGCCTGCAAAGTCTGCGAGTCCACAAGTGCGGTGAAGTGCGAACATTTGGATTCAGCCTAATTGTACTTTTACATCAGTATAGATTTTTTAGCCTTCCACCCACCACTGTCAAAAGTCTTTACATTACTGGGAATGACAATCCGATACTTAATGAATATTGGTGGGTACTGTCCCCTGAAGTGTATTGGGATTACACCACAGGATGAAGGGGTACCTGAGTTTATCTAACAGGGCTGTGGGGGCAGGGTACGTCAGAGAAAAAAGGTCGAGAATCTCTCCTTTGGGAATCACCATCTTTGTCGTTATAGGTTTTCACGCACATACAGAGAAATGTATGCATGTGATCTAACAGGAGGATTTCTGCATTCTGTCTGCTTGCTCTCAGGGCGGGGAGTTATTATGTGTATTACCACCTGGCCCTCCCCTTACCCAGAATGCTGTATTCCCCTACAATAACAAATACCCCAAGGACAATAGCATGGGACGACAAAGGATGAAGATGAAGAGGAGGGTGGGTGCATGTTGTGCCTCAGAGCGAGGGCATGGCTCAGCAGGCTCGACAGTGTCCCCTCGATGCTGGCTGGTTTTTGATGTTGAGGACTCAGAGTGGGCTTGGTTTTTAATGTTATGCAACTTTGAAGATGGAGTGTTTGAAGTTATGCATGAGTTGGACTCATTTCCAGCTTCTTCCTGATTTGTTTTTGTTTTTTTTCCCACCATCTCTTTCTTCTCTTAGAGCTTTTTTTTCTATGAGAGGCACAAGTTATGTGTTTGAAGTGAAGGAATGTTTCAAGGGTATCTGCTGAAGCGCCCATTGTGGTAGTGGTCTTCGCTGTGCTCATGTCTTAATTGTGTCTCTTAAGTAATTGTTGCTGCTGTATTTCCTCATTGCCTCTCTCCTACAGAATCTATACTCTCTCTCCTAATTGTCACGTCTGTTTCTGGACAGATTTTTACATGATAATAGATGAAAGAACTCGAGGGAGCTGTGTTCCTTTGAATTAAGGTCAATGGAAGGTTACAGGGTAAAATATAACTTACACTGTAATAGACTGCTGTAGATGTGACATGACTGACTTCATAATGCTTCTCTTCTCTATACTACTGTGACACTATGCAGGCTGTTCTCATGCACTGTTCTTACATATACCCACCACATTTCTTTTTTAACCCACGTCAGGCTGTTCTCACAAACTGTTGGTATGTTTTCCTGTGAAAAGTAATGCACCCAAATATGTTCATATCCCACGCTCTTTGAAAGCCTGAATTCACGTGACCACTGCGCTGATGGGAGTGAACAAGGAAGCAGCCCCGAGTGGTCATGTAAGTGGCAGGTTATGGTGGTGGTCAAAAAAACACAGGACTTTTACCTGGGACTTTCCTTTGGAGTCGTGTGTTTGGGACCATGTGAACATTGAGTCATTCTAAGATACGTCCTTGCCATGTTTCTTTTCCTAAACCTACCCACAGTCAGGGGCGGACTGGCCATCTGGAGGTTCTGGAGAATCACAGAATGGCCGGTACTCCAGGACGGCCGGCGGCCGCCACGCAGTCATTACCGTTTTTTTTTTTCTTCTTTTTCTCCCTGATAATCTACTGTTCCACGTCCAGTCCGCTAGGTGGCAGCCTTTAAATTGGATGCCTGGCTGGCCACCAATCAAATTGAAGAAGAAGGAAGCGCATACGTCACGCAAATCGAGCAGCCATGTGCAGCAGGTGCAGATGGGAGAGACAGGTCAGGTTAGGTTAGGTTAGGTTCTTTAATGTCCCCATGGGGATAATTGTTTTCACACAGCGTGAAAGAGAACAATATGGATACTGGTATTAATCCAAAAAAACAGAAAGAAAAGGGTGGGGCTGAGAAGGTGAGTGTTTCAGGCAGTCACCTGCATTGTATTGTTCAGCAGAGAGACATCTGGACTGTGTTGTTTATTTCTCAGTGAGTATTCTACACTATGCTCTTAACACATAATCTAGTCAACATCGGTGCTATTGCTATAATTTGGAAGGTATGGTATCATGTGTTAAGATTTAAGTATTTTGACACCCGTGTCTGGGGCTGATGAGTTTCCGCGCACTGGTTGTTGTGGGCTGGGCCGAGTCAAAGTCCAGGGCTGTTTTTTAGTCCCAGTCCGCCCCTGCACACAGTAACTTTGGGATATGTTGCCAACATGATCATGAGCCAGTAATTCATGTATATTCTATGTAGTTGGTAAGATCACATGACCTGGTGGGAGTTTAGAAATAAAGTAAAAGTAGAAAGACTGAATGTTTGTGTGAGGAGACAGGTTGGTGTGATGGACAGGACTATTCCCCAGGAGACCTGTGTTCAGGATCCTGTGAGACCAAGTGAACTTTGAATTATTTCAAGGTACGTCGTGACCATGTTTCTTTTCCTAAACCTAACGTAACTTTATGTTAAGTACATAATTTCCTATGTGTGATGCTAATTCATTAGATGTCACACAAACGGTTGTATATGGAGGCTTTGCACTGTTATTATCCCATTAGTACCTCTTGTGGCCATAGGGGTCACTGTTCAGCAAACCATGAGTCTGCTTTAAAGCTGCATTAACTGTTTTGCCATTAGTGAGCAGCAGAATAAGCTGTTAAAGGCGGCGTATGTAAGAATGTGGCCAAAACGGTTACTGCACTCAAATTCAAAATACTGCCGCGAGTTGTGTCTGCCCCCCCTTCGAGCAAGTCCGGCTTCTCTGCTGCTAATGCTGCTGCCGGGATACAGTAGAGGAAGAGCCGGCTGCTAATGCTATGTACCGGGACACTGCTAACGCTGCTTGCCGTGCTGCTGACATTTGTTTCTCAAAAAAATCAGTCGGGTCGATGACCCACCTGCACATGGGCTACAATGTATGATCGAAAATGAATAACAGTTGAAAGTATTCGAAATGTCCATCCCCGTCTAGCTATGATGCTAGTTAGCCAACTTTGGCTAAAGCTTACCTGTCGAGGAGAAGAGTAGCCACTTCAACATCCGATTTCAAATTCTTCTCTGCTTTCAACCGTCTCCACCGTTCAAAAGCATCTCCTATATAGACCCTCGCTTTGCCTCGAGTTTTGTCTTGCTGTTTTTGGGAATCATGACAAGGTCATTTGGGTTTAGTCGCACCGTCAGCCATTGTAACTCAGTCGCAACTACTGGCAACCTGGATGCTGAGACTCTACTGACTGTGTGACTGGTAGACAGCGGTGGGTGGCGCAAAAGGCCAAAACACAAATTCAAAACATAAACATGATTTGCGTACCGTAAATTTTTTTTAAAAATGCAAATATTCCTGCTGTACTATTGTTGTCGGTGAGATCAATACGTTATATTAACATTATTCCTTAGTCTCTGTGACATATTAGGATGATTTTACGACTATTTGCTTTTCATTTCTTACATATAGCTCCTTTAATTAATTAAGCTGTTAAATAATATTATCGCATTATAAAGTGGTAAAACAGGTGGTTATTTCGGCTACAAATACAGCAGACACAGAGCAACATTCCTACATCAACTCCAGGGTAAATATCCAGCTCCACTATGTTCACCAGCTAGTTGCAAACTTTGTTCGTCTAATGTTTGGTGCTGGTCAGGGAGCAGTTTTTGCTGAAATCAGCTGTGAGAAACAAGGTAAATAAAAATCAGTGAGGCTGAACCAAAACAGTAACGCTGCAGCCTGTAGGACCAAGACAATGAGATGAAAGACACCAAAACAGTCCCTAGTGAGACAGACCGATGCAATACAATGGACTTAATGGTTCTGTATGTGACATAGGGAGCATTAATGTAGGAGAAAACCACTGTTTGCCATGTAAAGACATAGTAAAGTAATGGCATCCTGAGCAGAGAATGATGTCACACTCCCTGTGTGTGTTGTCAGAGCTTCTCTGTGGTTTGTTGTAGTAAGCCAGTCAAATCGCACGTGCATGACACCTCTGCACTGCAGTCAGACAGTGGTTACTGCTGATATTGGGAGGAAGTCATCCAAGAAGTATAGTGCCCGCCCTCTTGTTCCTCCTTGTAAACTCCATTAGCTCTGTTAGCACTGTTGCCTTTGTTTAGCACTGTTGCCATGGAGTTCACACCGTTAGCTGCTATCTGCCGGCTCAGCCAGCTCCATGTTGAGAACCACATCCAGACAACTCATATGCTCCGAATGGGCCTGCCATGATAATTATCGACATATTGTGTTTACATGTTTGTTCAGCCAACATAATGCCAGAATAAACAGCAGGGGTTTCTCGACCATTGAAAGACTTCAGCACCGAGCCTTAGCCAAATTTAGGAAAAAAAAACAAAACAACTATGCAAGACATGTTTTGCTGTCATTTCTGGTCGTGCTTCTTCTCATCTGCTCCTTGTCGGCGTTGCACCATAGGCTCAGGCTCAGGCAGCTCCTCCACACACAAAAAGACACACAGAGATTTTTTTGTTTTATTTATTTAGGATATTTAAATTTCTTTTTCAAAGTCCAGCTCCAATGTCTGAATATTCTTAAGAATTAAAAGTTCATTGCTCTTTGAAAGGCTGTATTTGCATTATTACCATATTATATTATTATTATATTAGTGGGATATAATGGTGTTAAAATACCAATAATATAGTTTATTGCAATTCTTGTGGGACAATATATTGTCCGCCAAAAGTAGCTATTGTGACAGGCCTAGCTCGGAAACTCGGAAATGTAGTTTTAATGTCACTGTGTCTTTAAGGGTGTTTCTCAGATGACTGCCTTCAAATGTTTTGCTCCAACTAAGAGTATAAGTGTAAAGTGTCAGAGTATTAAAATGGACAGATGTGTATCTATTGATAGATGTGAAGATTTACTATGTGACATTTAATCAGATGGCAACCATGCCGCTCTCCTAATAAACAATGCCAACATGTATTTGCTCTTGCCCTGTCAGAAAAGGCTTATTGAAAATTTTAAGGAGTGCAATGAAAACAATATTTCAGCTTGATACTGGATCTATTGTCATTCAGCTCCAGATTTCTCCATTTACCTCTCCCAATAAACAACACCGAGCAGCTCAGCGCCATCTATTCCTTCACTTGCTCCTCTCTGCCCCTTGTCAAAAAAGACAAATGATGTGAATCCTTCCTTTTAAGAACGCCACAGCCCATTTTGGATCGTTCTGCAGGAGCAATAGCACTGTTCAATATTTAGGATTAGGCTTTGACAGCATGGAGCAGGAACCATTATCCCATTGCTGTGTGAAGCTGGAGAGAGCGGTTTGGATCTCTGTGATGTGCACTTTTAATGAGGCCCATTAAATCAAGTGGCAGTTCCTCACAAGGAAAAGTTGGTTGGTGTTTAATAGTTTCACCGCAAGCTTACATAAGCCCCTTTAATTCAGCGCTCGGGCGCTCTTTCCGGGCAGCGCCGGGAGAAGGCTCCCTTGCTCTGCCGAGAGGCACGCAACAGCAATTAGCCGTCCTCTGGAGTCTTAATTAGGGAGCCACGTCGACCTGAAGACGAGCGCGTGAGAGGACCACACGTCGGTCAACAGCCAAACAAAAATAGATGAAAAAAAAAATAGAGGCTCCAATTAATTACAGACTCCAAATGAGCATCCAAGTAGTAGCAGGCCTTGAGAGGCGAGAGGAATAAAGTCAGGCAGGGCTGCTTAAACTCTACTGGAGAGATGGAGGGCTGCCACCAGTTTATACCCCCTTCTTTTACATCAATCCCTACATGCAGAGCTCACTTTGGAGATGTGGAAGAATGCTTATCAAGCAGCTCGCAGCGCCTGAGGGCAAACTGATCTGAGTGATCTTAGATTGTATGCTATATGTTCTTTAATTAGCTCGTAACTGACTGTGAGGGGCTATTGTCTCCACTAGCTTATCCTTCATTTGGCTAATTGGCATTCGGTGCATGCACTCCTTTTTGTGTGTGTGTGTGTGTGTGTGTGTGTGTGTGTGTGTGTGTGAGGTTTTACCTGCTTTTGTTCCACCTCTTTTCCTCAGTGTAAAGCAGGTAGTGCTGCCGTGGCCATGGTGATGAGAAACAGCATCGGGGAGGATGACAAAAGACAATTGCCATGGTGACGGTGTACAACGTTTGGCATTCATGTGTCGACAGAGAAGATGATACGCTGACGTGGCGACGGTGAAGATTTCTGTAATGGCCATTATGACGGTGATGAGAATTACCGTTGTGACGACAATGAGCGTTAAGGTGCTGGTAGCGTCTGCGGCAACGGGTTTGGTGATGAGTGTTATGACAGCCATGAGCATCACGGTGCTGGTAGTGACGGCAGTGAGGCCTGATGCCCACAGCAAGGGCTTCTGTATCAGATTACGGCTGGTCTGCAGGCATAAGACAGCAGCCTCTCGTTAACTTTAATGAGATAAAGACATGCCCTGCTCTTTGTCTGGGGAGTTCTCTTTTTATATTCAAGTGTGTGTGTGTGTGTGTGTGTGTGTGTGTGTGTGTGTGTGTAAATGTGGGTATGTCTCTTGGAGGAATGCTGTTCTGCCACGACCACAGTAACCTCACAAACATAACACAAACAGAATAATGTCATGCATAAGAGGAGAATGTCAAATCTGATCACCAGTCATTTGTATTCCCTTTGATTTTTCTGTGTGTAGAGTTCTGCATTAACCATGTTTGCGCTGTATATCGTTGATGTTTGGCTTATTTGCAAATGAGCAATGCTCTTGCTTCTGCAGACCTTGACAGCTGACATTATACCAACGCTACTCTGCATCTGTGTGAAAAACTAAATGTGTGTGCGCCCGTAAAACGAGTATATCTTTGCATGTATCTATTTGTGTGTTGGTGAGAGTGTGTGGCTGGGCGCCATGCCAGCCTCTAAGTGACAGCACCCCCTCTCGTTGGCGCATCTTTGTCTCAGAGACTAATGGCACAGAGAGAATCAATTACCGCCATAACGTTGGTGATGTGCCAGAGCTGCTGAGCGGTGGAGGAGAGAATAAGCCATTCCCATGCACCCTCCGTTTTCACCCACCTCCCATCTTCCTCCTCCTTCTCCTCCTCGTCCTCCCGTGTCAACCAATGGCCGGCTGGAGACGATGACATGTCCCTTCGCTTCCCGTCATCAGGCCTCTGTGGAGCACCGCAGGGAGATGGCACCCATTCCAGACACTCCCCAGAAGCCACAGTCGCACCCCGTCATCAGAGAAGCCCAGGATCCCACCGGCGAGGCGGAGATGGACACCCTGCGGCTTGGAAACATAGTTCCACTCCACCACTCAGTGTGGCAATATTTTACTATTTGGAATTTGGCCTTGAAGCATTGTAGCTCATGCTCTTATTTTCAGTGATTGAGAGCTGAGAGAGAAGGCGATCATCTAGACCACAGACCGGTCCAGAAATATGTGAAATAGACATGAAGTCTTAACAACTCATAGTGTGGTGGTGGTGGTGGCACGAAATGTATTAAAATCACATGCTAGCAACATAAAATAGATGCCAGGGCAAAGTCAGCGAGGATACTTTGGTTGTGGTGGACATATACAAATTAAATATAAAGAGTGAGGAAGTCCGGAAGACTTTACACACTTTACGTAACTACGCAAAGCACATGAGCTAACGTCACTTAGGCCTTCAGTTAGGCCATACTTACTTTAACTGGAAGCACAATCTTTTCCTAAACTTAACCAGATATTTTTTGTTCTTTAAACCGAATCAAACTGCAACCGTTTTACAACGAAACTGCGACTGTTGAGAGTAGACTTTGAATTACTGTCTGCCTGCACTTTTTGATACTACCACTAGGGGCACCAGAGTTAACGACTCCAATATTACACATAGTGGCTTCAAAACAGTTTGACTTGATTCAATCATATAATTCTTTTCTCCCTTTTCTTGTGTGTTTCATATCTTTGTACAGCCCGGTTGCCAGGAGACAATGTTGACACTGTATGTTTATGCAAACCACGAACATGCTACATTTGTACATTTTATTCATATCATACCAACGTTTCTAAAGTGATGTAGTATATGAGCTGACTTTGTCATCTGGAGGTGGAGAGGATGATGGATGGTGTGTCACCTGGGCTGGATGCCTGCCAAGCTGCAGACCACTGTTCAGGAACAACAAAACTGATTGTTTTTTAGTGAGTCATCGCTGCGATTGTAAAAGTGTTTTAGCCACCAAACATGGGGCTTTTTTAGCGACCCATCGCTGTGGATCACTTCGCGACTGTTTTGCTGTGTTTCCTGCCATGATTGTGCGACCATAGGCAGGTATTTTAAGCCAAAACATTCTCTTTTCCAACCATAACCATGTGTTATGCCTTAACATAACCACACATTAACCACAACAGCAACGTATCCGCTACATAACATCGTACAAATGTGACATATCCATGGTTTACAGAAATGTCTGGTGATTGGGTTCTGTACACACATAAGTTCCTGTTTATCATGTCAGTGTGACTGTTAAAGGGGAACTCTACCAATTTTACATATCAAAGTGTATTTCCAAATGTTCCGGAATACTACTAAGTGCATATGTAAAAAAGTACAAAGCCTTTATTGTCTACAGAGGGAGCTGTATGAAGTCTGATAAATTGCCTCGAGCCATTTCACCTGAGTCGGTGTCGCTTGGGGCTGAAAACTACACATTTAAAAATGAAGAAATATCTGGGGGTGTGGAGTTAGAACAAGACCTTTGCAGCCTGCTCCTCATCTCTGCTGCAAGCTCGAGGCTACGTTAGCCGCTACTAGCATTAAACACCCACAATTTGTGACTAAGCTGTTGGCTGTTGGGTTGCATTGTGGGTAATCTAGACACCAGGAAGATGAATGCATGGATTTTTTTCCCTGTTGTGACTCCAACAGTGTTATAGGTTAAGCACTCTTTTTGAACATTTTTAATCTCTTATTTGATTGATTTATTCAGTCTAAATATATTTTTTTCTTTATGTTATGCTTGACTATTTCATGTCTGAATCTGGTTGTCCTTGTTGTTGGCCTGTATTGCACATTGTGTTTACTGTACACTTATTGATAATATAAAAAAAGGTACCAAATACTGAAACCTATGGTGTTATTTTAGAACGAAAATACGAGGAGCTCAAATATTTGCCTTTTCCATATCCAAGCTCTTAAAATTTGACCATTTTCTTGGCACAAGTTTGAAAATATTCTCTTTTTACTGCAGAAGAAAGGATAAAATGCTTCCCTTTAAACAGCATTTCCACCATCATGGGACACTGCCTCTCTCTACTGAGAACCAGCATTAAAATTATAACATTTCTTGAAGCATGCATTTGTTGAATCTGATCAGATGCCTCAGTGGAATCAATTCTGCGTAAATTATAAGTGAAAACTATAATCAAATACTTAAAACTCTATCACATCCATCATATCAATAACAAATAATGACTTTCTGTTATTAATTATTCAAGAGCGTTTGTTGAAATTGTGTTCGCCTTGCAGTAATCAAGCTGGAAAAACAGAGGGCTGCTTGGATTGTCTCCAGGTCTGTTTAGATGCACCTGATGTAAAACCACAAATATTTGAAGTAGAAAGTCCTCTCTGCACACTGCATCTTTTAATACGGGATTTCTCAACAGCAAAACAGCATGAAGAGCCACATGAAAAGCTTGTGGCGGTAGTTAGAGTACATAAGCGGTCTCAACACGCTGACTGTCGAATTTAAGTTCATTTGTACGACCTGCTTTCTGAAGCCCAGCCACCAGAAACGAACATCGTCTCAGCCCTGATCTCGCACGCTGAGTTTTTCAAATTATCCATCAAACAGGATCAGATTGTCTCACTTCTTTCACAGCTTCAAACAGACTGCTAGAAGAGAGAGGAGGAGGGTTAGACTGAGAGAAAGAGAGGTGGACGGAGGCATCTGACAAACTCATCTGCAAAGTAGAGGAGCAGTAGAGTGTCTGTGGTAGGAAAAGTAAAAGAGATGTCTGTCTTCTGCTGTTACAGTAAATAGCTTTTATATACTTGGGTAAGAAAAAAAAAAAAAACAGTACCCTACCCTGGCTTTGAAAGCTGTCTCGTCTAGACGTGGTAAACGGGCTACATTTGAAGTGTTGCCAAATAAAAGATGAGCTGTTACTCAAAGGCCTCTTCACTCTCTTTATCTCCCTTCAGTCTCTCTTCTCTCTGAAGTTTCTACCATTCGCTGCTGATGGCACCTGTTTTCAGGAGGACAAGCAAAAAAGTTAGCATCACAGTGACAGAAATATTCCTCCATAGGGGTATTTTATCTATAAACTTCAGCTCTTGGTTAGCTAAATCATTAATACATCTTAGCTGGATGGGGTCAGAAGGCCTGAAAATATGAACACTTTTCTGCTTTACTTTTTACATAATGTTTTCTCTGTAGAAATAGATTAGAATACATACATTTCACTCTAGAAATTTCTCATGAAATTTTTAATTCCATCCATTTTCTTCCGCTTATCCAGGGCCAGGTCGCTGGGGCAGCAGGCCAACCAAAGCACCCCAGACATCCCTCTCCCCAGAAACACTTTCCAGCTCCTCCTGGGGGGGACTCCAAGCTGTTCCCAGGTCAGATGAGATATGTAATCCTCCTGCATGTTCTGGGTCTGCCCCGGGGCCTCCTACCAGTGGGACGTGCCCAGAACACTTCTAACAGGAGGCACCCAGGAGGATCCTGATCAGATACCTGAACCACTTGAACTGACCCCTTTGGACGTGCAGGAGCAGCGGCTCTACTCCGAGCTCCCTCGGGATGTCCGAGCTCCTTACCCTATCTCTAAGGCTGAGCCCAAACACCCCAAGAGGAAACATTGTAAGTGTAATAAAGCTTGGATAAAATTAAGCAAACAAAGGGAGGGACAACATGCTCTCATAAAAAACATGTGAATTGACCACGATCCCTTAACGTATTACGTGGTGGTGGCAAGGTTGAGTTTAGGCATCAAAACTAATTGGTCAGTTAGAAAATGATCACAGTTTCTGTGAAACTACATTTCAGATGGGATTAGGTACAAAAACTACTTGGTCAGGTTTAGAAAAAGATTGTGGGATTAGGGCACCAAAAGTACTTGGTTAGGCTTAGAAAATGATCGTGTTACTGGTCAAATTAATAAGTCAAAAAATAACAATCAAAATATGTACGGGATGTAAATACGTTGTTGAGTAACATAAGTATGCATGAAACATGACAAAACTAGAAAAGCACTCAGAGAGTGCAGACCACCGCCAAGTAGGTGATATTCCCTCCCCCTCTGCATTACAATTAGGTTATTTGCATCACTATCATTATTAGGGTATATATGCCTTCACCATGGAGACACTGTGATGTATTTATTTTGTTTTTATTTTGTACCAACACAGAATATAATATTTTTTTGTATTTTTCACTTTCTTTTTTTCCAATACAGAACATTAATTTCAACTTTAGAATTACAACAATATTTAGCAAGTAGAACAAGATGTGCTTTCCGGCCACCAGATGGCGCTATTTTCACCGTCTTTAGAAATTGGAATTGCTGCTGAGGCTGTCAGACGATAGACTTTATTTATTATTTTATCCACTTTGCTTCACCACCAAAATTGTATCATCTGTTCCTTGTCCCATTATCCACCTTTCCTGAAAATTTCATGAAAATCTGTTCATAACTTTTTGAGTTATTTTGCAGACAAACAAACAGACAAACTGACCAACACCGGCGAAAACATAACCTCCTTGGCAGAGGTAACTATAAAAGGAGGTAAGTACCTACAGTTAAAAAAGCAGACGTTTAGTTTCACACAGGACACAAGCAGCGGTCTCCTGGGTGAAAGTCCTGTGTTTGTTTGACCAGTCAACGCATTCTCATCCCAACTCATCCAATATCACTTCTTTGTCTGTGAACATTCACGTCTACATATAACATGCTAGGTATCCTCCTGCGTCTGTTGCGTATGTTCCAGGACACTATGTCAATTTACATGTTACCTGCATTGTGTCTTTTTAAAACACACATCTGTTTTCACAGGAAATGTTAAGTTTCTGCTCGTTAGATGAATACAATCTTTTCAAAATAAACCTACAAAGTTGGTAAAGCACCTTGTATCTAGGTTTATCCTACATTTATTTTTATTTTATGTCTATTGTGCAACAAAAGCAAATGCTAGGTTTCATCACATCATGGTTTGGCTTTACATTCACACAGGAAGAGAACAGTGGGCTCCCGGTGAAAGTCCAGGGTCTGATAGATCCATCCACCTCCAGGGACTTTCCAGCTCCTTATATTACAATGTAACTGGTTTCGCATGCCATGAAAGGTGCCTTTGTGCATCAGTATCTTGCATCAACATCCAGTGATGACTTCTGCTGGTGGTCGCTGTGTCAACAATTGCCGCCGTCTGCCGTATAAGGTGCCTTGGTGTGTCAGTATTTAATGCCTACTTCACTGACAAAGTGCTGGTAGGACTTTGGAGAACTTTCCTAATTGACATTCTTTTGGCATTGTTTCTGTGGTGCCAGCACATTAACACATTACCTGCCACGTAATGCAGCGTCAGGAAGTCATGGTCTTTTTACATATTTCTGTGAGACCAGGTTGGGAGAGTTTCTTTTTGGATTCTTTGAGCAGGACAAGGAAAGATCTGGGCCTGTATTGAGGTAGTGTTTCAGAGTAGAAAATCTCTTCTAACAGGCCAAAAATTCTGGTCCGTTGACCTGCGAGGAGTCTCCAGGAAATGATGTTCAGACAGAGATGTTCTCTGAGAGGAAAGATATATTGGGAATACTTCTGACAGGAGCAACAATTTCAGCAGTCATAAATCAAACTTTGATCATATTTATGCACCTCGTAATGTGCACGACTCAAGAGTCCTCAGTGGAAACACACCTGCATAATGAAGAGTGTTTCAGTTTAATTACAACAGGTAAAATTTAGCACAAGATGTTATATCTGGCTAATTGTCTTTTTTCATTTATTTCAAATAATAGCCAAGATATAACATTTGAGAGATGGAGTATGTTCATATTGTTACGGTGCATTTCCCAACACAGAAACAGCCATTTTAACTCACACGCAGGGAACATGACACAAGTGTATTTGAAGCTTCGTCTACAGCTGCCGGAGGTTTTATTACCTCATCCTCTGGTCCCTTTTAGCAGAGAGGCTCTGTGTCAATGTCTAGTTTTACTTTACTTTATATTGTGTTGACATTATGTGTAATAAATAAAGTAGTTTTAAAGTCATATTGCCTCAAGCTAACTGACTCACAGAAACCTTTGCTGCAGGTAATTCTCCAGCATAGCACTACTGACTGGTTTCTGGATGTCTGTGTGCTGTGGGGACTTAAAGGTGACAGGGTGTTGGGTTTGGAGACAGAGCTCTGTTGTTCAGGATGTGAGATAACAGTTCTGTGAGGCCAAAAATGAGAACAAGAGTCCAGGAACGTGGTGCAGAGCTGTGCTTATCTCAGCAAATACACAGTTAATGTATGAAGAAATGTAGTGAGACAAAGGAGGCCCAGGCTAATCCTCAAACTGTATTAAATGATGGACATAGTCACTCGTTTTTAAGCCTTGAGTTTGGCACTTGGCCTTCAGCATCTTGAATTTTTGGAGCCAGAAGTGACCATACTTGGACGAAAGGGTGGAGTTAACACAAATGCTAGATGCTAGCTTGGTTATCGCTGTGTGTGATAATGCTTTTGAATTTGTGGTTATGCCTTGGTTATGTTATCTAACCAACGATGTCACAGTGGAAGCAACTTGTTACTGGACGGCAACCACCTGTCAATCAGCAGTCATGGCTTTAATTATGCGCAAATCTTAAGCCTTAATAAAAGGTAAACGGGTGGGTTATACAGAAATTCACCCCCGGACAGTTGTCATCAACCAGGGAATTAGTTATACAGACCAAAACCCTTTTTGTACCAGGCTGTGAACATGTTTATTTCTGATGTACAGTTGGGTATATTGAGGATTGAGTTGCTCTTGGAGCCAGCCTCAAGTGGCCATTAGAGGAACTGCAGTTTTTGACACTTCCTTGTTGGCTTCATTTTCAGCCCCGCCTGGATTAATCTGCTTTTTTATCACATGTTATGTGTCATTCACCTCCATTAAATTTCAGCAGCATCATATTTCTCCAGTGATGTGTCCTGCTCCAACAATCTATATCTCCATCTATATCAGTGTAGGTTTATGTTATCCTGTGATGAAAAAGTTTCATGTCACCATCTGAGCATGTGCACAGTCAGAACCACCAGAAGCACAGAGGAGGAGCG
The DNA here is from genome assembly GCF_006386435.1 of Epinephelus moara. NCBI lineage: Eukaryota > Metazoa > Chordata > Actinopteri > Perciformes > Serranidae > Epinephelus > Epinephelus moara. The sequence continues at coordinate 7,041,294 of NC_065527.1, forward strand.
CAGGAATGGGTTTCAGGCCTTCAGTCCGCAGGGTGGAGAATCTCGTGGCTGGGTAGGAATGTGCTTGGCCAGACTCGAGACTCATGGCCCAGCTTCTCAGGTCACTTTACCGGTAGCCATGTGGAGAGGAGGCTGCATTATCAAGAGCCCTGGTATGGACTGGAGTTTGATGAGGTGGATGACCGGTGGCTGAATCACGTAAAATCGCAGGTTTCTGTGGGCAACAACTTCCTCTTCCCCTCGGCGGTGACTTTTAGGACAGTATTTTAAGGCTGCGGTTAAAGATTCCGATAGTGTGAGATGGCTGTGTGTTCATCGCTCGTTAGACAGCTTCGTCTCCACACACACGCACACACCATAAACACAGCGTACCAACATTCCTACCCACGTGCGTGTTTTCATGCAGCACATTCACATGCACCACACACCATTCCAGCTGTAATGATGGAGAGTTCCCGCCCTTCTCCACCACTGCAGGAGATGTCAGTGGGACAGACGTGACAGTTCAGCGCTGCACAGGAGAAATCCGTCCTCTGGAGGAGAATCACACGGCTGCAGTGACAGTGTGAGTCTTGAGACAACATATACGACATAAGAAAACACACCTTCTGTCTCCTCAGCAAGAACGGGCAAAACTGTAACAGAGATTAAAACATTTGAAGAGCAACATTGTGCTGCTTCTGAAGATGCCCCCCAGATATATTCAAACAGGTCTGGTAACACGAGTTCTTATTTTGCTAACCCGCTCCTTTGAACACAGGAAGGTTCATTTAAAGCTGCCTTGTCTTGAACATATTGTAAGTATGAAATTAAACCAAAGACTAATTTTTTGACCAGCTTTATCTAATCTATATTTAGGTAAATTATCCACTTATTTTTAATAAAACTAACTAAACTTTTAAAAAAGATTTACAAATATTATATTTACAAACATAGCCTTTATTTAAAATGCACAGTTTTGTTCATCTTTTTTGCTTATGGTATTCTAATCTAGTTTTATACAAATGTATGGATTTTATTTTGTTTCTTTCCCCTGTAGTTATACAGGTCTTTAGTTATATTTTGGTATTTTAGAATCTTTTAATCTCTTTATCTCTTTTAACATTTGTAATTTTTCGTACTGCTTTTGTTCTGTTTTATATTTGTGTGTCATTCTTTTATTTTGGACAGCACGTTGGTCAGCTGTGGTTGATGGTATAAATCAGTGGCGGCTGCTGGTCTTTCAAACAGGAGAAGCTCACTTTAAATTTACATCATAAAATTTGTCATAGTGTAGCGAGGCAGTGACTTATAAAAGGGACATTTAATTGATGCCATTTCTCAACCACACTCATGCCACAGAACCACAGCAAAACACACCTCAAAGATTTTCAGATGGGTTTAAAACGGTGAAATCAGGACCTCCGGACAGCACTCTGTCAGAAGACTCCACTCGCAAATATCCGCATGGGACTGAGCTTGAAATGTTATGATGCTGTCAGTCACAAAGGGGTTCAGCCTTTTAGACAATTCCTCCAATCATCATGCATACACCGAGTGTCCTCTCCCGCCTACCGCTCCATGAGGTCCCAGAGAAGCTGAGCCTCCCTGGAAGTGACCATTTTGTTGCATTTATCCAATGACCGTCTCGCTTTGCTGCATGAAAAAAACCTGCTCAGCGCTGTCTCATAGGAATGCTTGGAGGCTCTGCGTCCACCGTGTTGACACGAGAATGTATGACAGGGAGGTCGCGTTTGAAAACTAGTGATAAACAGCTGACGTTTGAACATCATAGTCATGATGTGAAACGCAGCCTAGCGCACGTTTAATGCAATGTAAATGTTCTTATTTTAATGTAAATTCAATAGTGCATATTTGACCATTTCTTCTATGAAATTTTAGGGGAAGTTCAGCCTCCCTTGTTGTCTCAGAGCAATCGCCCCTGGTATAAATAAATTGATTTGATTTTTTCATATACTTTAAATGTATGACTTTTTTTTTTTGAACACCAACAGATCTTGGTGATTTCTCATCATAATTGCAAATTTCACATTTGCCAGCTTTTCCTGGACCTTTACAATGTTACCTATGATATTTATTACAAAATGAAAAATGAAAATACATTACTGACAATCAACAGCTTAGCCTCTGTGACTGAATGCAGCCACACTTGTACCAGAGTAACAGAGCGTTACCCGACTTTAATTAATGAATTTCACATTTTAATCCCTAATTATTTCCCCCATTATTTCCAAAAGTTATCATATCTGTGTGTTACTGTTATTAATGTGTGTTGCTGCCAACACTATGTTGAGAAAGTCAGACTGTTATGAACATTTAACATAAAAAAAACAAAAAATTAACATTTTCTTTGTACTGCCTGCAGATATTCATACCTGAAAATAAAAAGGAAAAGTGTTGGGTATGACTTTGGATAAGTCTGCATTTTTCCAGGTTCATGTTTCAGGACTTGTTGCTATGACAACGTTTCCAAACAAGACAGCTTTGAAGCCCAGAATAATCCAGACTTCCAATGAACAATCAATAATGCTAGCTTCATTTCCCGACAAGGAGCACAACCTGGCAAACATACCCATGAACCATGCTGTAATCCACAAGGCAGGACGCCATGCTGTGTAGGATTAATAACAAACCAGAATAATCATCATAACCTGTATCAGCAGCATGACGCAGGTGGGAAAAGGCAGCAAGAGCAGCAGCATGACCGACAGGAGAGTGTGAGACCATCAACTCATAAACACTGGCTGAGCAACTTGTTAAAACATGATTGCTGCTGACTGCAGGAGTCGGCTGATAGTAATCACCTGATAGCATGCTTGGCCTCAGAGCTCTGCCAGAACTGATGTGGTGCTTAGAGTCACACAAGTGCCACAAAGATTGATTAATTAAATAATATAATATAAAACTATAAATATTATGTTACTAATTTATTTTGAAAATGACCTGTCTTGGTTTATTTGGTTTGGATCCCCGTCCTTAAATTGTCAAAACAATTTTCCAATTTTTCTAATTTCAAAAACACTGTATTAATTTTTTAGGCCTCATAAATGGCGGTCCTTAAAAAGTCAAGGGTCAATATTAAAAAAAAAAAAAAAAGATATAAATAAATGAAATACAATTGCTGAAATTCAGATGGACAGGTTTTTAGATCTAAAATTTTATTCTAGTAAAAAAGCAAAAAAAACAAATTCAATCTCCGTCCCGTTAAGTTACATTTTTTCATTCTTAAATTCAAAAGCGGAGTGACCAAAAATCTCAGATGCTGTAAATTCAACACCAAACACATTTCACAGTGTGGTATTCAGCAGCTATTAAAATCTACTTTTTGCTTCCATACACGATGTCGTCCTTTCATGTGGTGATGACGTATAACATGGTGCATGTTTTCCCATCAATGTTCCACAGCCACCTCTGTTCATGGTGCAATAACTGGTTGCTAGGAGATTTATGATGCAACTGTAACAATTATAGATAAAAAAATCAGGACACGACCTCATGATCAATTAGTTTGGCCAACAATGGCCTGTAATCCAACACCATCACAGGGCTGGCTAGCTTACTGCGTATGAATGTGTCTGTACATTATGCCCTCATTAACATTCATGAGCAGAGTAGAGGGAAGTTTGAGATATTGTGCTGCATGTGTACACAGAGTTTTTCCTCCACAACTTTGTGTATGTGTTGTGTGTGTGTGTGTGTGTGTGCCTTCTTACCCGAGGGACATCACAGCAGTATCTCATTTCACATGAAAAGGCCCGGGCTCGCGGGAAACAGTTTGTGCGGGAGAGCACTGCCTCCACCGTGTATCTACCCCCCCCCCCCCCCCCACCCCTCCAAAAAAATAAAGAAGAATTTTTGATTACAGTAACAAGCCCATAAATTATGCAGGAGGAGTTGAGGATGATGAGCTGATGAAAGACAGCCCCTTTTAACCTTTTTCCCGGCAGAGGAAGAATCGCCCTCCCTTTCTGCTCGGCCACATGCAGCGAGGGAGAGTCGGAGACTGGGGTCTAGACGGTAGGGTGATACGTTCAGGGTGGGGGGTCTATATTTTCTGTCTGCGAGTGGGAATACATAGTGAAACATGATGGCCTCGCACTGCATCTGCAATAACTTCTCCTTCTTGGCTCTGTTTCACTGGCGTCACCGGAGAAGGAAGATTCCAATTGATTCTGCTGCTGTCGCCATTTTTGTCATGGAAAATGTTTTGTTGCTGCTGCTGCTGTTGTGTGTGTGTTTGCATGTGTGTGTGTTGAGGGCAGGGAAGCTGGGGGAAAGCTGTTGATGTCGGCTTCGATCAGTGTGGCTGCTGGGAGCATCCTCGTAGGAAACGAGCGCGCCACTTTCAGAGTGGCTGACTGCTAATGTGTTCCTGTGTAACACAATACACACTCCCCAGCCCCCCCCCTCGCCATCTTCAGTGCGACTACAACACACACATCGACTCAAACATATCTGCCACATTATACATGCAATCAAACACAGAACTCAACACTTTACTTTAAATGGTTCTCTTGAAGGATACGTCCGGTGCAGAGGTGTGGACTCAAGTCACATGACTCGGACATGAGTCAGACTCGAGTCAAAAATGTGATGACTTTAGACCCGGCTTGACAAAATCAAGAAAGACTTGTAAATCTACCTGGACTTTAATACCACTGACTTGTGACTTCACTTGAACTTAAACCTTTTGAGTTGAAAATACTTGATACCTTCCCCTGAGACCAAAGTTTTAAATTTGTGCCATGAATCAATTCATTTCCTTTAATTTCCTGAAACAATTAACATTAACGCAATGCATTCCCACCATGTCAACACTTAATTCCCCGGATCCACTTTCTTTGAACGAATCCAACAGCATCCAATCATCAAAAATTAAAAGATACCCAAGATAATGACAAAACATGTGAGTCAGAAATCACAGACGGAGATGCAACAAGTTCCAACAATCTTGTTAAATAAATAAATAAATACAAATGTCAGCATTTATAATTTTTGTAAATGTTATACATTTTATATTCAACTTTTGTAAAAATGGCATTACATTTAACGAAGAGCACATTATGACTTGTTTGAGCCTCAGATCCCACACACACCATCCTGCAGCTTCAAATACTCACTAGATCATAAAATGTGTATTGATCCTCCGCAAAAAATAGTCCCCAACAAATGCACCATTTACTCCTGTTTGAGTAACGTTGGATAAAAACTACAGTGACCAGCTGTTTTAGGTCATTACTTTACCTTTAAAAAAATGAAAGTATATATTTGAGACCTTTTTTATTAATATTTACCTTTGGTAGGAACTAATGGATTTGGAGCTGAGAGCCACAAACAAACAAACAAGAGAAGTCAGAAAGTATTGGGGGACAGACTGACACATCTTTGGTGAAGTTTTTTTGTCGGATTCGGAACAATTGGTACCACTCTCTAATAAGGCAAACTTAAAAATGGATTATAAAATTTGATTAATGGCTTCATGAATGGTCAATAAATCATTTAGTCATTTATAGTAATTAATAGATATACACTATTAATAAGAACAACTGTTGGGCTGCCAGGTTGTGACAATGTCCTTATGAGTGGTTTCACACTTTGTAGGATCGGAATTCATTCATTCATTTATTGGGATCACTTCTTCATTAACTATATAAAGTCTATTCTTATAGTATATTTTTCAGAAAATTAACACAGTTTCAAGAAAATTCCAGATAATTTCCAGTAACTCATTGCTTCAAACCCCACAAAGGAGAGCTCTCAGTGAATCCATTTATCAAAAATTAATACTTACAATGACAGACATTAAGCCTTATTAGAAGTTAAGAAACTCATGACCATTTATTAAAGTACTACCAACATGTATAACTGCATTATTAACAAATATACAGGAAACCAGCTGAATAAACTGTCCACTCCAATATGTAGAGAATTATTTATTAATCATAAATAAAACATTTAGTTACAAGTTTTAAACTTTTTATAAAGGATGTCTTATTAGAAATTTGTTAATAATAATAATAATAGTAATCTTTATTTATAAAGCACATTTCAAAACAGACAAGACATGAAAACAACAAATTTTAAAAGAACTGATAAAAACACTTTAGTGTATTAAAACTGAGGAAATAAAAGGTTTAAATGAATTTAAAACTCAATTAAAAAGTTTAAAGATCCAGTGTACAGGATTTAAGGGCCGCTATTGGCAGGAATGCTACATAATATTCATAACCATGTTTTCATTAGTTTATAATCACCCGAAAATAGGAATTGCTGTGTTTTTATTACCTTATAATGAGCCGTTTGTATCTACATACAGTGCGGGTCCTCTTCAACGGAGTCCCCCATGTTTCTACAGCAGCCCAGAATGGACAAATTTAACACTGGCTCTCGATAGGGCCATTTGTGTTTTTGCAATTTTGCATCAGTTCTTTTACATGCTTGGCACATGGGGGAAGTTTCAGTTCTGCAACCTTACCCTAAATGCCACTACATTCTACACACTAGACCTTTAATAACTGTAGAGGCCAAAAAACAGTTCATAGTAACAGTTAACATGATTAAAAATGTGTTACATAATTTCATGATATAGAATTTCATATACATAATATGTGTTAAAAAGATACATTATATCATTTAGGATTTCATAGAGTAGTTAAAAATGTTAAAAGTATACTAGAATTCATGTGTTTATGTATGTGATTTGGAATATATCGATAAAAAGTGTGTACTTCCCCTTTAAGACTTACCTTACACTCGCCGTAGATATTCTGTTGGGGGGAAGTAGACTCAGTCTGAGCTTGAGAGCGGTGGAAGCAAACGGTTTTCTTACCTTTTTCCTTCAGTGATTAGCAATATTAGTTACAACAAGTGTTTTTAGCCAGCTCATTTTTCATGTCAGTGGATGTACACTTTGAGACTGAGTAATAAAACGGCGATCTTTATTTTTATTTTATTACAACATTTCCGGAGTGAACTTTTGTGATCTGTGTTGCTGGGCTAACAACGAACACTGCTTTTGTGGACGTAACTCCTTGCTAACAATTGACTGTGGACAGAGTAAGCCATAAGCAAGTATCTCAAGTTCTCATTTAAACCTCTACAATAACACAGGTTTTATACATTAAGGAGTGAAACTTCAATTGTGTCCACTGTCTAGCTTTTTCCAGAGCGTTCAACCACATCGCATCTCTCTACGAAACTGTAAAGTTTCTGTGAGTTTTTTCAAATCCATCCTGTGTTGAAGGCCATGAGATATGGTAGAATGTTCCAGAAAAGGCTTGCAAACAGACACTGAGTAAAGACTATTTTGTCAAGTGACTACATACATATGTTGTGTGTGTGCATCATTTTACTGTAATCAGAACATAGTATGTGAATATGCTGAAAGATAAAGGTGTGAGTTGTGCACAACATACAGTTTTAATGTTGTGATATCAGTGCAACAAAATGCATGTTTGTTGTTTTCCTGATGAGAACACTAAAGCTGTGTTTTAAATGAGCTCTTTATAATCAGGTAATACATCACGATTCATTACAGGCACAATATTTTTAAATTTAGTCGTTATGTTTCAGATTACACACAAAAAAATATGAACAAAGATTCACACATGTGCATCTACACATGCACCCGAGGATAGCTGGCACCTTCCCAAATCCCATATCCCGCACAAAGAGCCATTGTAGTTAAATATGATAATGAGCTCAATATGCCCTCCTCAGGAATGTGTGAAAACGGGGCTGTTTCAGAGTAGAAATGCCCTCTTTCCCACAGTCTTAAAGAGCCAGCGGCCCCTCCAGAACATGACTGGCATACAAATGCCTTTGTGCCTCAGTACGGGGCCAACGTTTGGCGGGTGGGCGGGCGCGAGAGGGCACCCTGGCTGCCGCCCAAAATCCACAACGGCCATATGCAGAGGAGGTGGAGGAGCGGCTCCCAAGTGCCTAGAGGTTAACTGTAGACCAGCGGGGATGTGAGCTCTGATTAGTGATCAGTGAAAGAGGGAGCAGGCGTCAGGCTCGGAAAAGCACTCAGAGATACAAGCCAAGATAGTTATGGAGGAGAAGGTGCCAAGATGAAAACACTACAGGTGGGAGGGGGAGGAGGGACGGCAGTCCGTGGGCAACTCTCACATATACAGTGTATATATTTAAGGGTGTGAAACTCCCCAGAACAAAGAGCCAATTTGATCTTTAAGTTTTAATTATAAGGAGTGAGAGCAAAGGCCATAAAACTAATGTGTCTGGAAGTGATATTATAACAAAGAGAGCATTCTCAACTAATGTTGTGTCTAATGATATCAAACTTTATTTATACGCTTCTTACTTAAAAGCTGCTCATTACATGCTTTAGAAGAACAATCAGGGGACACATTTAAGACAAATGTGATGAATAGAAAACAGATATAAACACACATGGGGTTTAAGTAAGTCCACCCGACTGCAACAAAAAGCAGAATGTTAGCGACTAGCTGGTGAATATCATGCAACATATTCTCACACAGCGGCTTGTATGATATCTAAAAAAATTAGCAACCCACATATAAATGTATGTACTTAACATACAGTCACGCACTGTAAAGTTGTGTAGGTTAGGTTATGAAGAAGAAACAACATGGTGAAGGTGTACCTTAAAATAACTCAAAGTTCACTGGGTGTCACGAGGAACACAAACACGGGACTCCTGGGGAAAGTCCTGTGTTTGTTTGACCCTTCCACTGCCCCAACCTGCCTCCTTATATGGACTTTTGGTCTTTATCATACTTACTTCTTAACTCCTGTCAGTGCATTGGTCACATGATCGCAGCCTTCCCAATTACATGAATTATACGTGAAATTACTGCCTCATGCTATCATGGATTTTTTACGAATTGAGGCACATTATCCTAGGTATACGTACAAACAATGCATGAGAACATCCTGCATACCTGTGCAAGATAAAAAGCCGGATATCTTCTGCTGGAGAACAAAAGAGACAAAGAAGGTGAATAATGGTGTTACATTAATCAGGTTTCATGACTCCAAATGAATGCTAATCATGCTTCGCTAATCGCTATATCAGCCTTATATGGGCATACATAACATGCCATTGTGTGCCCATTTTTTGGACTGTAAGAAAACTGGTCGACACAGCTTTAAACTTCCAATCTCTTTTTCCCAACATGCTGTAAACCACACTGGCATTAAATCACCTGATTTGAGGGATGTGTTAGAAAACAGTCCAGCCACTCAGAGGAACATGAGTATGCATCTGGGGTTGTGTGTCTGGACATTGAGGTCCAATAATCCAATATTCACTCTCCTTTTAGCTTCTCTTTGAGTTCACCAAGTCTTGAGAAAAATATCTGACTCTGTAAGGCCACATCCACACTAATGTGTTTTTTAATTTTAAAACAGCATTCTAAAACAATCTCCCTGAAAACAAATATCATGTGACCATTCGTGCACAGTGGGCAAGTGCATATCAGTGAAAACAGGAAGTAGATTGTCTGCTCTGCTGTTGGTTGTTTAGTTACAGAAGATATTACGAAGATGGCGAAGAGTAAGACTAGAGATTTATTTGCTTGAGTATAAGGCAGTCAAGGCAGCGGCAAACAGATCGGGAGTTGTTGCAAAGCAAATACAACGACATACTGAAGTGGTACTGGGAGCATCAATAATCACTGGAGGAAGCCGTGGCATCAGGAAAGGCGTATACACAAGGGGTTTAGAATTGCCAAAGATATGTACACCTAGCTATGATGTTTTGGCTTGACACACCCCGACAGATAGGAGTGGTGTCTGTGTCATCATTTTTAAAAGTCTCAGTTTCTGCACATACAGACTTCATTAGCTAGTTGCTAACAGTGTCTGCGGCAGGGAAGTTTCAGGCGGTAAATCCAAAACAAAGGGCTAAAATGGGCTAAATGTTCCATAGAAACGAAGAGAACCGCACAGTGGGGTGATAATTCTTTGTGAGTTTGTTACTGTGATTTTCACCTTTCACATTTTACACATCGTCACCTGATCATTGCAGCTTTAATTTTAGGCAACTAAAACCACTTGGTTAAGGTCGGGGAAAGATTGCGGTCAAAGTTAAATGAAAGAAGGTAGGAAATAGGACCAAACAACGTTCTACTTTGATCCATCAATCCATCAATCCATGCATCACAACATGCCACCATTTTTGCTTTTGTTCCTGACAGACTGGAGTCATAATTCATGCAGGGACTAGAGGTCCTTGTCAGACACTTGAACAAACAACGAATGCTGCTGTTGCTCCTGTGTGTACAGATCCTGATAAACATTAACATGCTGATTACCTAAAAACAAAACATGTAAACGTACTTCACAAAGAAAATTGAGACAGGAGACACAGATCAGGGGTCGTTGGTTCTCAAGTGGCAAATAAAAGCCCTTAAGTTGCTGTTTTTTTATATAGAAATTATTGGTGGGTTAATTTTGAAATAATACACAAAATGTTAAATATACAATTTGAATACAAATTATTCAAAGCCTCGCCGGTTCAGAGCACTTCTTCGCTCCCCAAACAGCTCTTGGCTCAGAGCAGCGTCTGGTTTTGATTTTTTCCTCTGCCTCTCCAGGACCTCTGAGTTGTTACCCCCTATTTTGGTGGTCCTGACCCAGAGGGCCAATCCTTGGGAGGTCCTGACAGCTTGGGTCAGTCTCAACTGGGGTATCAGGACCTGCAACAGCTTCAGCCGGAGAGCAGGGGAGGGAAAAATTTGGAGGAAAGCACTTGTGATTCCGGTGGGACTGAAATACTTACAGGCCTTGAACTGTCCTTCGGATGTTTTTATTTAAACCTTTATCTTTAAATGTTTCTATCATCAATGAAGCATTTCTCATTTCTCTTTTCTGACATGCAAATGGTCCCATTTCAGGATATAGTGTTTCCAAAGTTATTGGCAAAATTCTAATTTCTATGGAAGCCAGTAAGCAGCAATATCTTTGGATTGAAGCCAATATTTTTACTGCTTTAAAGTTAATTATCTGCCTGTGTAAGATATTCCATACTGAACAATTTCAGAAACACTTCCTGAGAGAAATTTTATCTTTTATTTCTAACAACATATGATCAATATTGAATGAAGCCAAAATCTTTAGTCAATCTTAAATCATGGAGTGAAGAAATGATGCATGTCCACTTTGCTCGATCAGGGGGTTTCAAAGTATGCAAGTTCTGGGGTAATGGGGATAATGATACCCTCAGGAACTGCAAGTCACACTGAATCTAACAGTATCATGTGTGTTAACGGTGTGCCTCAGTAAAGACTCAGATTTACGTTTCAAGTACAGATTTTGATGCGAATTGCAGCAGTCTGTTGTGAATGCTTCCCTCACTGCAGTGGTGGAAGACGTACTCAGATCTTTTACTTAACGAAAAGTTGCACCAACACAGCGTAGAAACACTGCTGCAAAAGTCCTGCATTCAAAATGTGATTAAGTAAAAGTACTTGTCACAAACGTTCATATAAATGTTGTAAAGTACAATAATCATGTCCCATAAAATGTGCTTCACGTTATTCGACTCTGAATATTGTGCACTAGGTAGTAATTTGGCAGCAATTTTGGACACTGCCTTGATCGCAGACAAGGAGCAATCTTCTGCAGTATTAACCGTTAAATCACCCTCAGTCCGGCAACTTAAGATCAGTGGCGCCGGCAGGACACACAGGAACCGCCCACCCACTTGTAGGGTACCTTTAACATGTAGCAAGCGATTAATATTAACGACACAACTCCACCATAAAAGTCTGATTAGTCTACCATGTGCGTTTCAAAGACAAGCCAACAGACCTGACAACAACAGCCAGCAAAATGATACAATACAATTTAACAGACTTAATATAGCCCAGAGAAACGTACAGGCATTTAGCAGCAGCATCACATCAGCATTAACAGGTAGGTATAAAACATATACACAGTAATATGTAACACGAAGTGCAAACTAAGCTGCTGAGAAAATTAAGTAGTATTCCTTCCGATTTGAAGTTAATTCTGCGTCTCTCTGTTGCATCAAACTCCTGCAGGACGGCCTCCGCTTCAATCCCAATATCATGATGGTCCATCATGTTATTGGGATTGAAGCGGAGGCCGTCCTGGGCTCATCGCTTTGCTGCTAGTCTCTGTCATTAGCCCTTTTTAGACAGGAATTGTGCAAATTTGCAGGAATCAGTCTTTTTTCAGCATTGGCAGTATAAAAACAAAATCAGGGAGTGCAGCAAAATTCCGCCTACCTACTTTTGCTCAAACAGAATGCACCTTTTTCGGGGCAATGGGGGGCGTGAGCAAGTAACAAAACGTGTAGCTCAGCGTGTGACGTAAACAGTGACGTGGGAGGGAAGTTGCAGCTGGTCAGTCCTTCGGTGATTCTCTCGTAAGTCGGCCCGTTCTTCACCGTCCCCGTCATCTGAGGAGGAGGGCGGGCAATGCTTTGTCTGTCAGGTTTGTGTTTCCCTCTTGCTACTAGCTGCTCATTCAGGTTTGTGTTTCCCTCTTGCTACTAGCTGCTCATTCCTGTTATCAGCTGTTTCCTGTTTATCCAACGCCAGTGGGTCGCACGTGCGGCGTCATCAACAGCTCCTCCCACAAGTCTTCAACAACCCGTGGCGGAAGGCCGCCTCATTCTTTATAAACCAAAAAGGTTCCGCCAATATGTCTACCCTACGAGGTGGAAAATTGGGCACCTCGGATCAACTCACCAATCCAGCTCTGTGTGTCTAAACGCTCGCAGCTTGCCGGCAAAATGGCCCAACATTTGTGGAAAATCTGGCAGTGTAAAAGGGGCTTATGTAACTTTAATGCTAGCAGCAGTAACATTAGCAGACTCAGAGCTCGTACTGCTGCTCTCTGCATATTCTTATTCACTCTCATCTCAAAAGCCTGAAAAATGCTCAGTTGTTTTCTTTTGCTCATGTCGAACTATTTTTGCTTGCTCACTCACAAGATAAGTAACACAATACTGCTAGCATCACAATTGAGGGACAGAAATGTTTATCATACGCTGACCTCTGGCCTGTGACATGTGCACCAATCATCAGCATCTCAGGCACATTCATCAGTAAAAAAAAACCCCAAAGACACAATCTGCTTCTTTTGTCATGATTTTATTTTCAAGACAGGATGATAAATCATTGTAAAATATGTACGCACAGTGCATATAGGATTACAGCTGCCGGCGCCACTGACTAAGATTATATATAAGTAAATAATAAATCTGAATAAAAGATAAAAAAAATTGTAGCACCCACTGTCAGAACAGGAACTGTAGAGAGAGAGTGTGTGTGTGTGCGTGCAGATGGCTCTTTCTGTGTCTGTACCTTTCATCATGGCACCTAATTTCATTTTTCTGTTTCTATAGATTTTATTGACTTCCACCTCAGTTAATCAGGCCACTGATTTATAGAATAAAAAAATATATACTGTCCACAGAAACATCAGCAGCATTGATTTTATTTAAATTTTTGCTTTTGTTTTTTTTCTTTTTTACAGAAGTTTCATATAACTTACATCAGTGCTGTACTGCTTAACATGTTGTACACTGAATTTACATCATAACGTTTACATCAGCCAGAAAATGTGGCTAAATTGAGATTAGGTGAGTTTACTCCCCGTTACATCACTGATCAAAATTCCAAATTTCCCCTCCAGATTCCATGTAGCAAAAGTTGCTCTGCTTCAATCTCCAGTTCACTCTGACTCTTTAGTTTTCTGCCCTCACACGCACATGTTTGATATTTACACCAACACCCACCTCTGACACACTCATTCTCTAACTTTTTATCATCAGCATGAACACAACGTCCACACAAACACGGGCACGTTGAACGCATTGATCCGCGTCCCTCATTTGGGTACTTTTCTGCATGGTGGAAATCAGCTGCGTGTTTGTGTGCGGGTTTGGAGACATCACTCTGGGATTCCAGTGGGCCACTGAGCGGCCTGGGTGTCATTGCAAAAGTCCAATCAGCGTGGTGAGACACAGCAGGGATCACAGCAGTGTGTCTATCTCGCCAGACGGCACAGAATGATGAAAAACCTCAAGTCTGAAAGAAATGCTCGTCCTAATACGAAAATCTGGTCATTATCGACTCACCCCCATGTCAGTGGAAACTTCTGAAGTTCATACAACCTCCACTGAACCTTTAGCGAGTTAGCAACTGCACTTCCATCTCCTCTCCGTTTTCCTTACCAATGGCTTGGTTCTCAACTTGCTCGGTACATCTGTCTTTCTTGACACTCTGTTATATATTTAGCTTTTATATGAGAGCAGTCAATTCTCCAAAGGGCCTCCATGATAGCACCAGCTGTGGTTGCTAGGAGAACTGTGAAAAGGCTGCCAAAGACTTATATTATGAGCGAATGAACGTGATAAATACACTTATGGTAAAGAAAACAGGAAGAATTCAATGTTGGAACTGAGAAAAAAATGTTTCCTATATGCTTAGTGGCATTAAATAGTTGGTTATCCAGGTATAAAACATCATGTAAATTTCCAACTACAGTTGGCACATTAAATTCTGTGAACAGCTGCTGCAGCATACTGCACTGGCTCTGATTGCACCATGAATCCAAATAGTCTTTATTCACCTCATCATGGATCATTATCTTTGGTATAACAACCAGTTGTTGGCAACCTGTAAACATGCTTTGTTGTACTATATCGATTGACATTCATGTTTAAGCATAACTCCGAAGGCCAGAGTTATGCTTAAAACAAAGTAGTTCCTACGAAATGTCTTCCCAGCAGCCACACTGTAAGAGAGGACAGGGATACGATGAATCATACAACAGCCTCTCCTTGAAGGCAGTAATGGTGTTGCTCTCTGTCGTACACAGGAACAGCCCATTCTCATTCCTTCAGTGTGTGATTTCAGCTCCAAAGACAGTCTTTAGTGTATTCATGAGACGGAGCGGACTTTCAGCTGACTCCAATGTAACCCCATGCATGGTGGTACTTGACACTGAGAGCGACTGACGTTATATAAAGCGCAAAAAAGTCAGCATAGGTTGGAGGTACGGGAGTTGGACGGGTCAAACAAAAATTTTCCACATAAAATACCCGCATCTTCCTCATCGTGGGGCCCATAAAGCAAGCGCACTAGAGGCTACGCTAACTTGAAAGGGGACAAAACAATTAAATCATGCAGCTTTTCAAGACTTTTTTTCATTCTGCAGGGCTCATGATGCTCAAATAAAACTGTCACTTTATAGTTGTCACTTTATAAATATATAGACGTGTATAAATATAAAAGCTGATTTCATGGGTTCTTATGGAAGTTTGCACACCGGGGTGGAACTTTCGTGCGGTGAAAAAAGTTTGCCGGCGGAACTACACAGCTGGGCCAATGAAATTGTTTGTTGTTTGTTTGTTTGTTTGTACAATTGAAACTTGTAAAAAGATTATTATTTTAGGCATAATAAAAGCAAGTTGAGTAACCTCTGAGAAGCCTATCTACATTTCTGTCTTTGAGAGATATTATTTTGTAATAGAACTGAATTTTCTATCCATACATATAAACTCTAAATATATTAAAATTATAAGGCATCTTTGAGTAAACTGCGAGTATCATTTAAGTAGGCTATCTCGTGGCCGGGGCGAGTGTCCTCTTTTTTGGAAATCAAAACATGGTCACCCTAATAAACCTAACCTGTTACACAACATTAAACATGTGTTGCGTCACACAGATACACTAAAGGGTGCCTTGTGCGTCACTGTGAGATGCTGAGGGGTGTGACAAAGCGTAGCTATTAGATGCCCTGGGAATGACAATGGGTTGGCAGGAGAGGTGAAAGAAGTACTGCTGTGAGGTATTAAAAGAGAGCCTGAGAGAGAAATTAAAATCCTACATACCGTACTTTTTCACCTCTGCACACCCGACCAATCACTGTGTAAAGAGAGCGTGATTGCTGGATTATTGGTTTTGGAATGTGTCGTGGCACCGGGTTTGAAAACACTGAGGAAAACCATTTCCAGTTACCCTCACTTTTACCGTAGGCTTCACATATTGAGGTTTGCATGCAGGGCAGTTTGATTCTTTAGCATTTTCTGACATGAACAGCACGGCGGTGGAGCAGTTAGCACTGTCGCCTTACAGCAAGAGGGTTCTGGAATTGAATCTGTCGGCCAGCTGAGGCCCTTCTGTGTGGAGTTTGCATGTTCTCCCCGTGTCAGCCTGGGTTTTCTCCAGCTTCCCACAGTCCAAAGACATGTAAGTTAATGTGTGACTCTAAATTGTCCATAGGTGACAATGATTATCTTTTCTTCTGCAGCTGATGTAAAAGCATGAGAACTCTTGTATTTCAGAGTTTCTTCTTCTTCGTCCAGAAGCGTCATGACTTGTGAAGTTGATGAAGCCTCTTCAGGACTAAACAAGTCTAGATGTCTTTGACTTTCCATTGTCATATTTTTGTTGACCTCTTCCCTTTTTTTTCCTGTGCCGTTGTGTTGTGTTTTATCAGGTCTAAAAAGGATGAGAAGGAGAAGGAGGAGAAGAAACACTCCCAGGCCAAACGGCTTCCTCTGTGGATGCAGCTCTTTTGCTGCAGTCCGTGCAACAGTTGCCTTGACAACTAACTCACCTTTTAAATAAACGTTAATAAATTTACTTGAACTAGACATACTTCTCCTGCCATGTTTCTTATTCAGTGTTTTACTCTCCCTGCTCTATGAATAGTTTTGACAGTACAACTGCTTTGCCGGACACCTACATGATAAGAGTGAACTGGAACATGACTTTTTGTCTGAAGTCCTGATAGCTTGCCTTCAAGGCTGCTGTGTTCATTACAGTCACAGTATGTCAAAACTTCACCCAGAGAGGCAGGAATGCTTCATGAATTAAGATTGTGGTAGCTGGAGCACTTCAATGCTGGGATGGACATGAAAATCTGGTTGAATATTTGGTACAATAGATGAACAACTGAAAAATATCTTAAAAAAGGAGGAGTTGCAAGTCTGTTTTCATGTCCTCAGCGAGGAAGTCAATTATGACTTCCAAGGTGTATTTCAGTGAGAAAAATCCAATCACAGAGCTTCAAATTCTGTGTGTGCTGCGCTGATGGTGGCAGGATGCTGAAAATTGCAAATTGATGCAAACATTCACCAGTTTAAATTATTTCACTTTCAGATTCTGCTTCATTTAGGAGCAGGCAAAACATTAAATCTAACATCTTTTTCCATTGGGACCTGAAGAAAACAGAAGTTCGTATGATATCCTATGAATTAGTGCCTCATATATGACGTCACATACTTAATGTAGAGTTACGTAGGTTTGGTTATGTGACGACATACCTTAAAATGACTCAAAGTTCACTCAAAATTCACACGGCTCCAAACACCAGTCTCCTGGAGTAAGTCCTTTGTTTTGTGACCCATCCACCAGCCTCACCTGCCTCACTATGGAGGCTGCTTCCTTCTTTACTCCTGTCAGGGCATTGGTCACATGATCGCAGCCTTACTCCCCCAAATATGTGGGTTATACAAAAATTACTGGCTCATGATTACATAGGATGTGTACAAATTTTTGGTGCAAACCATATGTCTGAAATAAACAACCAAATTAAAGTTTTGTAGATTTGTCCATAGTTTACGATATCACAAACTTGTGCAGGGACTGTGGCGCAGGGAGCTACTGCAGACAAACTAACGCACACACTCACTCGGAAGTCGTTGAAATCTGATGCTTGGACAGTGACTTGCAGCGTCAGACACCAAGGTAAAAAGCTGTTCTTTAACGTCGGTATGTCAGGGGAAAACACGGCGGGACAAAAATGAAATGTAACCCCCAAATTCCACCAAATGCTTGTTGGTTGCATCTGCGCTCCGGAATGGCAGCGGAGCCGATACGTTTCAATTCTAGTCAATGTGTGTGCTTCCACTGGCTGCAGCTGTGCTGCGTTCCGGCTCCGTCACAGCTGCGGCGCTCCGGAGCCCTCGGCAACAGATACGCAGGACTTCTATTTTTGCCGGACGCCGGAGCACAACACAGCAATTCAGCACAGAGCAGATCGTGCGGGGCAGGAAGTCGTGCACAGAAACAAAATAAAACATCCGGTTAATTTTCAAAATAAAATACAAAGTGTTCACGGCGGATCATATTTCCCTGCACTACACCTTGAAAATGTCATAATGGGTCAAAGTCAACAGGTCAGAGGTTTCCAGATGTCATTTCACCCCGTTGACACCATGGACGAGGAGATGTTAATCATGGAGGTGCACAGAGATGTCTTCCTACTACTCCTCTGGTTTTGTGGTTCTGTTTATAGAAAGTACATCTTGTTATGTCACGCGATTATGGGTGAATTCGCGAGATCTCGTGGGTCCTTGTGACTCCCGCTGTCCGGCGGAGCTGCACCGCTCCGCACAGCAAACACAGCCGGTGGGTGTTGATGGACGTTCCGCAACGGACACGCATCCAGTGGAATTCCGGCGTAAGGCAACGAAAGTCTTAGTGGGGTGGGCAGGAGTGGTGGTGGATGGGTCCAACAAACACAGATTTTCACCCGGGAGAGCAGCTGTCGCATCCTGTGAGATTCTAAAGCCAAACCCTGTCCTTTTCTCCTGAACACGACCATGTGCATTTGTTGTCGAAAGAAAAAAAGTCAAGCCATGTTGTTGTACTGACGTAGTGCTTTTATTTTGAAAGAGACTGTATGTAAACGGTAAATTCCCTGTGAAAACAGAAGTGTATTTTGAAAGAAGATGATGTATGCAACAGGCAGAACTCAACAACCAACTACCTTTTACGCCAAGGTCCATGATCAAAGGTCGATATGTAACAAGGTTGGAATGAGAATGTGTTTCTTTACTGTAAGTGCAATAGTAAAAAGCTACTTTATCAATAGACCTGTTCAACAAGAATAAACATGTAGAAAGTGATAGTTAAATTTGCTCTGAGCAGAGGATCCACTGTCTGCTAGCCAGCTGTCTCTGTACCCTGAACAACGCGGGGAAGTGCCAGTTCTATGAAAATTTGTGGCATCGCTGGAACTGGAACAATGCAGTGCGTACAAGGCTCAGTGTACTATATGCCAAAAGGTTTTAAACTTACGATGGCAATCAAATCCCACATGCAGAGTGAGAAAACGCGCTAACAAACGCCAGGTATTTCCACCTTCTGTTCTACCTTTGTCTCTGCCATGAGACAAGTCATGTTTCATGCTACAGTATTTGGGCAACATTGTCTCTAACCAAGTAACTGGTGTTGGGTCATGTTTCTTTTTTAATTCAATTATAAATAAATTTTATCCTGAGTGACATAAAAAAGTCTTAAATCTAATTTGCCTTAAGCTGCAGGAACCCTGATTAAAAACACAGTCATCATCACAAGTCTCGCCTCTTTATCCTTTTTTTTGAGAATTACCAATTTAAAGTCTTAGATGACCTTCCCGCTGCTCCATCCATCCCTCTCCCCTCCTCAGGCAGACAGCAGGGGCAGATGGGTGTCCACTCAAGCAGACCCCAGGGTGTGTTCGACACCCAGCTGGGCCCTCAGGGAGCCTCAGGGAGCCTCAGCGTCGCCAGCGCTCTGCCATGGGGTCTGGAAGAAAGGAGGGGAAGTTTCTCTACAACCGACCATGATACTAATTCTGAAATAACCCTGTCACAAGAATTAGCCTTTCTTCTCCCGTCAGTCGACCATGTAATGGCTGCTGAGAGCTTCCTCCCCCATGGCCACCAGTCTGACTGCAGGACGCTGCTGCTGAGGTCACAGAGGTCACGCTGCAGAGATTATCCAGAGATAACAGTGTTTTATTCACCACAGCAGTGTAATCCTTCCACAGTATCTGTGACTTCTTCCTTTAATATACTGTATATACATCTTCTCAGTCCTATAAGAACTTTAAGGTCAGTTCAAGCCTCACTAAGAGAGCGCTTCATGAATGTGAAACCCATTTGACGCACATACCTGTTCATCACTTCTGATTCGTTCTGCTCTATTGTGTTTAACTACCATTCAGATTCAATAGAGTGTTTCCTTGGCTGTAGATAAAGGGAGTGAAGAGTTCTCAAAAGGTTCCTGGGAGAAGCGTGTAGGGAGCACTTAATGCATGCTAACAGAAACAACAGTGTTTTCATTTTAATTGAGTTCTTTGTACTTTGAGTGTTGTAAAAGTTAGAGGTTGTTTTAGTACGTGGAATTAAAATCATGTAAAGAGGATATCAGTAAGTGCTTTAAAAGGTAGGTCTTTAAGGAATGCTCCTGCACTATTGTATTGAACTCTCAAGCAGGAGGATTTGCAAGAGACAGGTTAAAAATAAAATGTCCTTTAAACATTGGGTCCTGCATTTCCCAGAATGCAACTTAATTGATTTTATGTCAAACCCAGTTCAGACCAATGACTTGCGACGAGAGAAAACTGTTTGAGAATGTTGCAGAGAAAAGTTGCAGCAGTGTGAACAGGCCGGTCTGAGCTCGACTCAAGCTGGCTGATGATGTCACCTGCAACTCAGCTGGTCAAATCACGACGGCTGGTTTTCAAACTTTAAGCACGTCACCTGTTTCAACAGCCAATCAGCTTGTAGTGAAGTCCGCTGGAGACGGCATGTTTGCTTTCTGCGGCAGGTGCTCTGTTTCCGATGTTCTGGTGTCGGTCCATCTGTCCATCTGATGCTGGTTTTGTTTCATCACTACTACAATTGTACCTGTAGCCAGTATCTCACTATCACTATCCTCATTCATAATTTAAGAAGCTACAAATTATATTAAGCCACAAAATAAGCTTGAAAAGCTGCAAACAGAGCGGAGGTACATAGAGTTGTTGCATAGAGATGATACACCGTCTCATCTAGTTGCATTGGTGTGAACCGGCAGGTTTTTGGAACGTTGCAGAACGGCACATTGCAAGTAGTTCAATCAGGAGAGACTCTTTATGGTAAAAGAATATTTATGATTTATAGGAGGGTGATGAATCCAGTGAATAGGGAACACCCCAGGGTCTAGACGCTGGTGGTGGTAGAGGTGGTGAAGATGAGATGAGAGGAAGATGGAGAAGTGCTGATCGTCTGGATGAGTAGGAGAGTGAGCCTTGGTTGAGCTTGTCTTGGACTCTGGATACGATGGCTGGAGGTGAACGGGGTGGAGGAGGGTGCAAAGATTCTGCCTAAAATGATGGCTGACAGCAGCAGAAGAGAGAGCAGATTTAAAAGTCTGCAGTGGCATCCTGATTGGCTGAGAGATTGCGGCAAAGTTTGATTGGATAAGTAAAGGAGTGAACACCCATAGTCAGCTGATTAGAGGGAGTAGTGGGAGTGGGATGGAGAGAATTGTGAAAGCATGAGCGAGGAGATAGTCTTCCTGATTGAACTTACGCTGAGCTTCTTTTGTAGTTCCAACTCGTCTCGTCGCGAATCTTTGGTCTGAACTGGGCGTTAGACGGCCTGGTAAACGCCAGAGATGGCTTGACTCGAGTCAGACTCGAGTTGCAAATATGATGACTTGAGACTTGCTTGACTAACGTTGATAAAAGACTCGACTTGACTTTGACTTTGTATTCATGACTTGAGACTTGACTTTGACTTGAGACAGATGACTCTAAAGGACTTGGCTTTAATTCAATATTAAAGGCACACTAAAGGACTTGGCTTTAATTCAATATTAAAGGCACACTAAGCACCGCTGGGCGTCACTCCTGTTTACATTCAACAATGTTATCAAACACAACGGAGCTAGCTCGCTCCCCCCCCCCTCGTCCTCCGTGACTGTCATGAACGAGCGATAGCCACTAGTTAGCCTGGATTTACACAGCTGTTCAGGGGATAGTGCACCCAACATGAAAATTCACCCTTTATCTACTCACCATCATGCTGATGGAGGATCAGGTGAAGTTTTAGAGTCCTCACAACACTTACGGAGATCCAAGGGGAGAGGAGGTAGCAACACAACTCCACCTAATGGAGGCTGACGGTGCCCCAGATTCAAACGTCCAAAAACACATAATTGAAACCACAAAATATCTCCATACTGCTGTGCGCGCTTGCGCGAGACCGTGAGACATGGGCATCGCGCTCATGTGTGTGCTTGCTTTCGCTGGTCTCGCGCTGGCTGGTTGGTGCAGCCTGGACACAAATGTTTTTGTTGCCATTTGCGGAGCCTGGGCTGCCTACAGAGACCGGACTTTTTCTCAGCATATTCAGAGGACATGCAGCTCGCAGATCGTGAGGAGATGTTTGCTGTATGCGACATATGACTTGACTTGTGACTTGCTTGACCTGAGCAATGACTCGACTTGACTTGCTTGACTTATAGCAGGGACTTGACTTGCTTGATTCTCACCACAACTAACTTGGGACTTGCTTGAGACTTGAAGGTAAAGACTTGAGACTTGCTTTTCAGTTGCACATGTGTGACTTTCCCCCATGTCTGGTAAACACCCACATCTTTCAAGCTGAAGTCGCTCATTAATAACCTACAAATGTAACATATCTGTGGTTTGAAAATGTACGATGCCAACACTTTTTCTGGAGACTGGGTTGGAAGACACGTGCCATTTCAGTCTGATTGTGTGTGGGCAGAACTCTAAGAGACAAATAGCGTATCGTCTGAACAAATAGAACCCAAATAACGTGCATGGCGAGACACCATCACCAGAAGTAAGTAGGAAAATGTGTGTTTTTGTCATCGGGGTTGCTCAGAGAGAAGCCTTTATAGGTACTAAATGTCTTGATTACAATTTGCAATGATTGCATTTTGCTACCTTGCATTTCCACTTTATGATTATTACAGTAAATGAATACCTGCTTCCTATTTGCTTTAGTTCTTAATTAGATTCTGTGACCTTTTACACATAGTGGTGCTTTGCTGAATGCAGTTAAAAGCTCTCATCTTACTTCAGGTAGTGTTATAAAAAGAAATCGTAAATCTGCAATTAGTAAAAGAAAAGACAGACTTTTGTAGATCTATTACTGGCTTTAAAAAAAGTTCTATTCCTTTGTATGTCAACAAAAAATAATGTTCTGACACTAAATTGATTTCTTATACGAGGAGTACAAGTTTATTTTTGATCTCTAATTGGCTTTTTCATTCACATTAGAAGGAATTTTCCATTTTGTTCATGTGATTTTTCCCCTCTGTCAGTTTTTGTCTTATCTACTCTTTGTCTGGCAGGATTTAATCTCATTTATTACAGTCTTTTTTTCAAAGGGCTTTCTCTTTTTTTCCTCCAAAGTCTAGGACTGTGCCATTGTATGTGCATTAACGTCTCCTCCGACCATTCCCCCGAGCCACTCCAAAGAGCAGGGATTAATATCAATTATGGACGGGTGGGAAAGTTCCCCGCCATGTGCCAGATCCTTAATAGGGACATGTGTAAGTCATTACCTCAACACTTTGGGCTCCCAACACAGTTTAAGTATGTGTGTGTGTGTGAGAGAGAGAGAAAGAGGGAGAAAAAGAGAGATGATTGATGATAAAGAGGAACAGAGTAAAGGGGTAGTTGGGGGTTTCTTTCTAGTTCGATAAAGCTCAGAGAAAGCAGAGAAAGTGGGTTTATATTCTCTGAGAAGCGTCTGTTCGCCTTTGAAAAGTGATGAGAGGCTCTATGGTGACAAACCTTCTATCAAAACTTTAAAAACCTCTTTCTCGGCTTCCATCGCTTTTTCACACACCTACGCCCACGCACACACACACATGCAGCAGTGTCGGCAGCAGCAGCAGCAGTCGGCCTGGTTCCATCAGAGCTCTGTGTTGTTGAAGGCCTCAGTGCAGACAGCTCTGACACAGCTCCTCGCCTCTCTCTCCTCCTTTGCCTTCCCATTCCTCTTGCGTTTCTGTGCATGGCAGATCACAGTCCTGCCGGCCTCTCTGGCTGCTTCACAGGCTCAGCTGGAGAAAATGCGGGCCGTCTGATGAATAGATGCCATGACGGGGGTCCATGAGAAATATGGGTTAGCCAATACTGGCACAGGTCTCATTAAAACATGGAAGAACTGCCAGTCAATGCTGACGAGTGTGGAATATAAAACACGCGCTGATATATCATGTTATGGATGTTGGCATTTTAAAGCTTTCACTCATCTTTATATTTTCACTCATGTCCTCCTTGATGTATTTCCAGCCTCCTCTGAAGCTAACACACCTGTAGGAGCTTCCCTCAGTGACTTAAATCATCTAATGGTTGTGACTGATACGGTTATAGTGACAGTGGGCCCCTGGGCACACATATGCACACCCACGTCTCCCGCATAGGAGCTGGACACACACTTTATAGTTGTTGTAGTTGTTTTTGTGTCACTGTTTTGCATCTCTTTGTAGTCATAAAGCATATTTTTGTAGTTTTATGTCTCTTTGTGGCCATTTTGTGTCTCTGCATTCCCTTTGCATCGCTTTGTGGTCATTTTGAATCACTTCCTGGTTGGTATGTGTTAATTTGAGTTTGCAGGTGAGGGTCAGAGGGCCCCCTTTACACTTTGGGCCCCTTGGCCTGTGCTTAGTTGGTAAGTTTAGTAATCCTTCCACATGTCACTATTTACATCACAATCAGTGTCAATGCTGGAAACACACAGTCCAGGTGTTGTGGTCTTTATGTGGAATCTCTGTAGCCACCTAGCACCAGAGTGTAGTTGTGTTTTTTAGGGGGTACACGACATGATACCTTCTTATACTCAAGTACAAATTCAGCTTAAAGGACAACTACAAGTCATTACAACTAGGGTTTAACTTGCTATTTTATGTGCTAAAAATAGATCTGACGATGCAGGAAAAATAAGCAGTCAGACGATCAGACTGTAAACAGCGCTCCAGTTTGGAGGTAAAACTGAACGTGAGCATGCCTGTAATGTCACTAATAATTCCTCACTGCACAGGTAAACTGTGAGTGTGCTCAACTACAGCAAGTACAGGAAGTCAACGCTGACCCAATAAGTCGATTTGTGTGTGTACACATCAGCGCAGTTTTGGGAAGAAATATATGCTGCATATAAGCAGAGGTGGAAAGAGTACCACTCAAATAAAAGTACTGTTACTTTTAAGATAAGTGAAGTGAAAATAAAATTACTTGTGTATAAATGTACTTAAAGGTAGGATCTGGAGGATTTTCAAACAAAACAAAATATAGACATATACAAATGAAATCCTGCTTAATCATCACCTATGGGCTTCTACTCATGTGTGGTGGTGACTCTGTTTGCAGAGCTCCTGCCCTTTAACTGTATTTTGATGTTTT